>NC_090440.1:1416388182-1416691212 GCF_031143425.1 Pleurodeles waltl | reverse complement strand
CTTTTCTCAAATCTGCCCCTAAATTTCGAGAACCTAATATAACATTTTTAACCTTTATGTTACTCAGTAGTGCATTCTCAATAGTAGCTTCAGCAAACATGAGGGATCACTTTAATTTAGTGATAGAAACTGGAAACATCAACGAAAACCCTTATCCAAGTTCAGCTGAGTACCTTTCTTATATAATGAATTGCTTGCATAATTCCTTTACAAAAATCACAAACCTGGTATGTATATCTTTTCTAGCATTTTGTGAACACACTACTCACTTTCTTCAACCTCATATTAATTTAGTCATACACTAACACATTCTAAAAATAAAGTACATTTCACTACACATACCTGAAGATTCTCTTTCTTGTGTTCCATGTTTCTCTTTCAGTATCAGGTAGAATTTCTTCTCACTGAATCAGCCTCAGAAAACCAACCACAAGAATGGAAGTCCACTCTCGTAGCAGGCAACCAGCAATGGCAACCTCTTCAACTCTCCTTTCAAGGTTACTGAGTAGGTAAAGCAATAACAATCTCCCTTTCATCGTAATACAATGTTCTACAACTTCTCACTGGTTTGTATTGCTAACCCTTTGCAGTGCTCCTGAAAAGTTATCCAATACGATGTGAGTTATGCCAGATCCGTCGATCCACCGCACCACTCAGCGTGGCCCATGTGTAAATTTGTGGGTGGATCTGCGGGGAAGTTCGAAAATTATTTTTTAATTGTATAAAAAAACACACCATATAAACACTTTTTTTTAGAACACAAAAAAAATCATAAGATTAAATAATCATTATCAATCATTACTGACTCTATATAAATTATTTAAAACAAAGTCACATTCTAGTCTTTTGTTCTATTCTCCCCCGCATGCTCCCCTATCTCTCTTACCATGGCTACACAGTCTGCTGCATTGGGTCACACAAGTTCATAACAGTTTCTGACTAGACCATGCTTAGTTTCAAGCCACATTCAGCAGGTGTGGTTGAATCTTTCAGAGTAACCATATCACAGCAATTTTTACTGTTTTTCAATATTTCTAAACCCAATCCAACATATGCTTACAATGCACATAACCTCACTACCTACCTTCACCCAAAAACATACCTACAAAAGCTTATGGAATCAGTTTTTCCATACTGTACCAACTACCCTCCATTTCAACTGATTTTTATTTCACATCTGCCTCATTCAGCTGCAGTCATCTCCTGTGTGCTTCTCCAGATTACCTCCACGATGCTCAGAGTGTGGATTGTGGGTCACAGCTTTGTGTTTTGGGCCAAAGAGAGTGCAAAAAGAAGTGGTATTGACAGGGACCTAGGTTTGACTAATGTGGATATTACTTGGATCGGCCATAGAGGGTTAAAGTGCATCAATTACTTCCTTTGGTTGAAACTATTAAGGATTGCGAACATCCAGACTTTATGATTGTACACTGTTGTGGCAATGACCTAGGTGTAGTCACAGGCTTTGGTTTGGAAATCCTAATGAAAGAAACCTTTGGAAAATGAATGACACTCTTCCCACACACTGCCTTTGTTTTTTCAAACATTTGCTGGTCAGCTCTGTTCTGCCCACAAACAGAGAAATCCAGGAGACATGTCATAAAAAATATTTCTGCATTCCTTGGGGACCATAAGATGATTTCTATATACCACAATAACTTATGATTTGATATACAGAAATTACGCAGTTCACCTTACAGAGAAAGGCAACAAACTTTTCCTGCATAACTTGAGAGACTGTATCCTCTATCATGTGTAGTAATCACCTACACATCATAAACACAAAGGCTCAATTCAGAGCCAATCTACTACCCATATACATATATATTTCTATTTATACACTTCTTTTTTTTTTCAAATCTCGCTCAGATCTGCGAATGGCTCTGCGGATCACGTAAAAGGAAAAAAAATAAACTTTTTGGGATTTGAGGGTGCGTGTGAGAGTGTCTCTCTGAGTGCAAGACTGAGTGTGAGACCATCTGTGTCAATGTGACACTGGATGTAACAGCATCTCTGTAGGTGTGAGACTGGGTGTGACAGTGTCTGCCTGCATGTCATGGGTGTGAGAGTGTTTCTCAGTGTGTAATACTTAATGTAAAGTGTCTGTATCAGAATATAGTCTTTTTTTTTACAAGCTCCACAGATCCAACCGCAGATTCACACCAGAGATGCTCTGGGCCCTGCGGGTGGACCTGCTGATCTTACAAAGGGCAAAAAAAAAATCTGCTTTTCAAAGACATTACTTGTCCCATCACCATAACTATTCCACCCCATGGGGTCAGGGAACCTGTACCCTGACCCCATTAACTCAATTGTCCCACACATTTCAGCCCAAGGACTGTTTACTGAGAAAAGAAAATTGCAGGCACAACATTTCTCTCAGGTTGCAGGCAGCCAATAGGATTCTTCTTGTGTCATGTAGATCCACAGATCTACCCAGGGTGCATCCCCAGAGGATCCAAGTCCCTTATACCTCTATATTTTTTGCCATTAAATTTCTACAACACTGCTGAACTGATTGACACCAAATCACAAAAAGTGTGATCTGTGGAACAGAATCTAGTTTCATCCCAAATTTGGTGTAATTCTGTTCAGTGGCTCGGGCTGTAGGCATGTCTAAAGGTCCTATAGAAAAATGAAAGGGGAAAACATGTTTTGGGACCCCCCCCATTTTTCCAGCCCCCCTTGACAGATCACCCCGAAAGTTTCCAGACAGAAACTGAACTTAGCAAAGTGTACGTTTTGAAAATGTTGTGAAGGTTCATCAAATGGCACCAAAGTTATTAGCAAAACAAAACAAAACAAAAAAGCTTTTTCTACAGAAACCAGGGCCTAACTTTAACTACACACACACACACACACACACACTAATATATATATATATATGTATATACATATATATGTATATACATATACATATGTATACATATATATATATATATATATATATATATATATATATATATATATATATAGAGAGAGAGAGAGATAGATAGATAGCTAGATAGCTAGATAGCTAGATAGATAGATAGATAGATAGATAGATAGATAGATAGATAGATAGATAGATAGATAGATAGATAGATAGATAGATAGATAGATAGATAGATATAGAGTTATAGAGATACAGATACATAGATTTTCACTAAAACACTATAAAAACAAAAGTTACAGGGATGTTACAGTAGTTAGGTTTAGAATTTACTCATACAGAATCAAAGACATTTAGCAGTTATATTTGTACTTATCTCCACAAAGTGTAACTTGTGCCCTAAGGTTGCTAGGTAGCTATAACTCGTGCCCCTGTCATGCACAGCTTTCCCATCAATAATTGTATTGTACATGTTACAGTGATATTATCAATGATGTCATAAAAGATGTAATGGCTGATGTAATATGTGGTTTAATTAGCAGTGAATATGAGTTATAGTTACTTTAGAGAACAACCACCCACATGCACCCAACACCACACTGTGCATGGCCTTCAACTGTGTGTGGCTAGGGGATGCCCATGGCCAGGCCCTGCAGCCAGCCCCCTGCTTATAACAAACACCACGCAGTGGGTCTGTGAGTGGGTGCAGGAGTGGGTGTGAGAGTAGCTGTATGGGTGTATGAGTGGGTGTGTGTGGCTGTATGGGTAAGTGACTGTGTGGGTGTATAAGTGGGTGTGTAAGTATATGTGTGAGTGGCTGTATGGGTCTGTGAGTGAGTGTCTGAGTACTTTTATGAGTCTGTGTGGGCATGTGCGAGTGGCTGTGTGGGTGTATTAATGGATGTGTGAGTTAATATGTGGATGTATAGCTGGGTGTGTGTGTGAGAGAGTTAGTTTGTTTGTGGGTGTATGAGTTTCTGTGTTGGCCTGTGAGTGGGTTTGTGAGAGGTCTTGTGAGTTTGTGAGTGGCTGTGAGAGTTTGTGACTTGGTGCGGTACTGTTTTTTTGGGTCTGTGAAAGGGTGTGGGTGTATGAGTGCGTTAGTGGGTATGTGAGTGGGTGCATGAGTGGCTGTGTGGGTCTGTGACTGGGTGTGTTAATCTGTTAGTGGGTGTGTGAGTGGCTGTATGGATGTTTAAGTGGGTGCATGAGTGGTTGTGTGGGTGTGTAAATGGGTGTATGAGTGTGTGAGTAGCTGTGTGGGCCTGTGACTGTCTGTGGTAGAGAATTTGTGATGGGTGTGTGAGTGAGTGTGTAAATGGATCTCTGAGTGGGTGTATTTTTTTTATTTGGAGCATGGATCTACTGATCCTTCACAGATTCACACTGCTGCACCCAGTGCTGCAGAGTATCCTGACCCCTTCTATTACTTTTAACTTTTATTTTCCCTCTCCCCCGACCGAGTACAGACACACAAAAGGGCGGGTGCAACTTTTCTCTTAGGTTGCGGCCAGCCAATCACGGCATTGCTGCTGGCAAGTGGATCCACTACAGTGGATCCACAATGAATCACCCTATCTAGAAATACATAAATCTTTTTTCTTAAAAAAAATCCAAATCCAAAACTACACAACAGATTTATACCAAAAAAAGAGATATTGCTGGACCAATATCTTGCTTTCTGACGAATTAGCTGTAACTCCATTTAGTGGTTCTGGCTGTAGTTGTGTCTAAAATCCATATGGGAGAAGATGTTTTGAGCCACCTCTTTTTCCCAGCTCCCACTTGACCAATTCCCCTGAAACTTTCCAGACAGTAGCTGAAGTCACTGTAAGACTAATTTTGAACATTTTGTAAAGATTCATCAAACTGCACCAAAGCTCTTAGCAAAACAAAAAAATCACTTGTCCCCTGGAAAGTAGGTCCTAACTATAACTACCTCCTAGTGACCACCACTAGGTTATAAATATGTTTACAGGAGAACCATCTGCATGCAGCCAACTCCATGCTGTGCATGGCCTGTGCACGTCCTGCGGCCAGACCCTGCAACCAACCTCCCACATGAACCCCACACCACGCACAGCAGCCAACCCAGGAGGGAGACATGCAGCCTCCCTCAGTGGGCCGTTTTGGCCATTAGGACCCCATCACCCAGGGCCCCCACACTTATTTAGCGGAGAGGGTATGTGACCCCTACTCCTTGTGCTGTATTTTGGGCCCAGGGACCCCGAACTTCTAAGGCCCATTCTTATTGTAAATGAGGAGACCATTACACGGGGGCCGGCCATATTTAGAAGGAGGAGGGGGACATGCAGACCCACTTTCCCAGGCCGTAGTTTGGTCCCAGGGACACCAACTCCCAGGGCACATCCTTACTATAAATAGGGACCCTCCCTAAGCCACTAATGGCCCTGGGGACACCATCACCCAGGTCTGGCTCCCATGCCGTGTCCTGAGGAGGTCATCACGGGACACAGCGGTTTTCCTGTCTGCACGAGCTAATCACCCCTGAGATGACCACATTTGGGGATGTGTGTCACCTTTCCTACCCAGAACACTCTATTTTGCCTCTTTTCAAGATGGCAAAACCTATCATCAGCTGTACAGACCAGGTGGCCCACCCTATAGGTGTGACTTGCCTTCGGGGGGTGTACACCTCCTGACTTTCTAATTGTCCTACCTGCCCAGGTTCAAATGTGCCTGGGGTAGGAGGGTAGTTTTGTCCTCCTATGGGGACAACCTACTTACATGTCATAGGCGATGGGCCCTTTGAAGCTCACCCTCTTGGTGTGCCACTTCACTAACCTTCTTGCCAGGAAGGGAGGTGTCACCTCCCGCCCAGGCAGGCCTTTCTTTCTGATTCTTGGGAGTGTTCACACCTCCTTGCAGGGGGTTAGAATCCGGTCTTGGTGGCAGCAGCAAAAGACTGTTAACAAGAGCACAGGAAATGCTGGGGCAACCAGGTGTGCAGCCTCTAAAGTAGCTACCTGGGTGCTTGTCACATCAAATCTGACTGCAGATTCGAGTCAGGTTTAATGAGACAAGTTAATACTAAACATGACATACTTCAGCTGGACCATAATGGAGATGGGATTCTCGGGGGTGGCCGGATGCCAACCCATGTAACCTATGGACCAATGACCATTTAAAGTACGCTTTAATTGAAAAGGTTACTATAGGGACATAAATGATTGCACTTACATATCTACACTTTTAATATAAGGCACCCTGCCTCGGGGACGTATGAGGTCCACATTACGAGTGACTGACATATATTATAAGCAGTGCCTTGACCTTACCACACATGGTGTGAGAAATGTTGAGTTTGATCAGTTTACAATGCTCCTGCAGTCTGCAATGCCAAGCCTGTTGACATCAGTTTATCTTGGTCACTCCGGTTGGCACAATAAGTGCTTCAGGCGCTGGGGACCCATTTAACACCCATTCCCTGGGTACCAATGGTACCAAATACTAGGGAACTATAAGAGTGTTAACGTCCCTGCCAACTGGGGATACCACTTTATACCTATCAAATTTAGGGAGAGACAGCTGGCACTCGGGCCCAGTTAGCAGGCTTCAGTGCACTTTCAGAGCTATAACCAACAGCATTGGGGTAAAATTGTGAGTTGACAACAAAAAAGGACACTTTCCTACAAGGTCCTCCTTCCCTTTTAATTAATATATGTAGCTGTGAGGGATGGCGTACCCAGGCCATAATTGGCTTCGAAGGGGGGCCATGCCACCCTCTCCTCTTTAAAATATATATGGCCCAGAGTGGGAGTCGGAGCCATAGGGCCATAGACCCTGGGGGATGGGGTTCTGTAGTTAAAATGATTTTCTTACTGAAATCAAAATTACTCAAATTTGGCATTTGTCAGAAATCAGTTGTTGGTTGACTGGGGTGTTAGCTCTGTTCAAGTAATAGTCACAATTTCTTGCATGGTGAGCCACAACAAGTCACTAAATAACCTGTGCTTAACCCCGGGTAGTTTCGTGCAAAAAACAGTAAGGCTTAACTTAGAGGCAATGTTAAAACAAATTGTGCAGAACACAAATGGTAATAGAGTAAAAACATATCACAAGAAAAATTCCAAATTAATTTAGAAAAAAGGGTATATTTTAATACGTTATTTGACACAAAAACAGCAAAACTCCAATCAGTAGAACTGCAGTTGTGAATTGTTGAAGTTTAAGTTCCAAATAGCTCCTAAAAGATAAAAGCGCCAAACATCTATTCACGCAAGACCGGATTAAAGTGGAAGGTTAAAGCCGACTGGTTTGGATACAAGAAATGGATTGGGCCCAGTCAGCACTTATCTTCAAACTCAGAAGCATTTCTGAAGAAAAAAGTCTAAGAAAGTAGACATTCAATGGGGCAAGGCTACAGAAGTGTCTGAAGAGGAAGCGCCATTGTCAGAAGGCCATTGAGAGAAGCTGAGCTGGAGATTTTCCCCTCCAGACTAAGGGGCATATTTATACTCTGTTTGCACTGAATTAGTGTCATTTATTTACTTTAATTTGGTGCAAAACTAACTCCATATTTATACTTTGGCGCTAGACCAGTCTAGCACCAAATTTATGGAGTTAAAGTAATTTTATGGACGTGGAAACCTACCTTGCCTTAATGAGATGGAAGGTAGGCGTTCCCATGCAAAAAATGACTCTATGGCCTTAACGCCATATTTATACTGCAGTGCAAAAATGGTGCACGGGAGGAAGGAGGGATCAAAAAATTATGCAAAGCTTGCTTTGCCCCATTTTTTAACGCCTGGATCAGGGCAGGCGTTAGGGGACCTGTGGGCCTAGTTCCATGGTGGAACACCATGGAATAAGCCCACATGTGCCCTCCCCAGGCCCCAGGGACACCCACACCAGCCAGACGGACAGCGGAGGTTTGGGGACCCCATCCCAGGTAAGTACAGGTAAATACAGGTAAGTATTTGATTTTATTTTTTAAAGCGCCATAGGGGACCCTGAAATGGGCCCCCATACATGGCACAGGGTGCAATGCCATGCCCAGGAGACCCTGGTCCCTTGGGCTGGCCATTGGGGTGGGGGGCATGACTCCAGTCTTTTCTAAGACAGGAGTCATGTGGTATGGATCGTTTTGCATCAGAAAATAACTCTAGGCAGGTTAGAGTCATTTTTGTTTACTCTAACCTGCCTAACGTAATTTTTTGGTGCAAAACCCCCTTCTTCAGCCCCACCCGACTAATATCATTTTTTTGACACTAGCCTACCCTTTGCACCGGCTTGCACCATTCCATAAATATGGTGCCCGGCTGCTGCACAGAAATGGTGCAAGCCGGTGCTTAACTTTTTGGTGCAAAACTGCGACCTCATGGGGGTTTAAAATGCACTCCAGTTTGATCCAGGTGTGGGTTTATGATTATGAGAGCCTGTTAGGTGCCTCTGGCTCTTGACAGGAGGCCAGCAAAGTAGCCTCTGGTAATCCTGGTTGCAGATGTAGTAACAGGGCTCAACAGGAGGTCTTGCCTCTGATGGTTCAAGGCAGCCTCCAGGTAGCAGGACAGTCCTTCCAGGTATATCAGAGGTCTGGCAGAGTGCATAGCAGGTTACAGTAGTAAGTATCATCTAAGAGTCCTTCTACAGGTCCAGTAGTGAACTGAAGAGTAAATCTCAAAGTCCCATTTTGATATCCTGGTGACATTTTCCTGGAAGGTGGGAGACGTATCGGTAAAGTTTATTTGAAATGCATGGGGTTTCCTGCCTCCCCTTACCTGACTCAAAGCTGGCTGCAGTGCCAATAAAGGGTTGTTAAGCCTTTTGTGAGGAGACAGGACACAGACTATTCATTTGCAAGTGGGGCTGTGCTCAACTCAGCACTACATCCTGCCAGTTGATGGCCTATTGAGGTTCACCTAATCTCACTATTGTGTGACTGTCTAGGAGGAATCCACAAAGACTAACTGTCAGCTACACCCAGTCCTGAGACCCAAGACAGGCTACAGGCATGAAGGGCTAGGGGCAGGAAAATGCTACCTTTCTAAATGTGGCATTATCGAAAATGTAATGGTAAATCACACTTTACTATTAAAGATGGTTGATCATTACAGTTCCACAGGTATACCAAACATGGCATCTATACCTCATCTTGTTTAGGAATATCAGTGTATTAAATGGAATAAGGAATCAGTAATGCTATCCTATGGTATGGGAGGGGGAGGATGCACAGTAGTGAATAATTAACTTGGGAGTTTTTCAGTACTAGGACTTGTGAAACTTAAAAGTACATGCCCTACCTTTAAATTACACTGTGCACTGCCCTATGGGCATAACAGGGTCCACCTTAGGAATTATGTGTATGTGATAAAAGCAGAGTTTATGACTTGAAAAGGGGGTTTAAATATAATGTCAACATGGCATTCAGGCTGCAATAGCAGGACTGGGACAAGTTTTAAAGGGCTACTTAGGTGGGTGGCACAATAAGTGCTGCAGGCCCATTGGTAGCATTTAATTTACAGGCCAATGTGTATATGGTAAAGCCCTCTGCAAGGGACTTTCAAGTAAAAAATATATGGCAATTTGGTACATGCCAATCAAACCATGTTCAGGGGAGTGATCACAGGCACTTTAGCACTGGTTAGCAGTAGTAAAATACACAGAGTCCTAAGGTAAAAAAAAAACAGCAAAAACTGAGCTAAACAGAAGAAAAACACCACACTAAGGTTGAACGATCTACCAGCTAATGATCTTTAAAGACCAAAAACAATATATAAGAACCCACAAATTATGGTGAATTTACCTGAAAAAAGTAGTAACAGGTCTTAAAGAAGAACTCATAACATGCCATGGGAAAAATATTTTGCACATCCATCCAAATCCTTCACTGCATGTTCATGCAAAACTATACACTTTAACAAGGATTCTCTAGGCAATGATCCTAAATTGTGATTACCTGACAAAACCTGGGTGGAAAGAAATTAAGAGCTGCGAGGCAAAGATATGGAATGCATCTGGAAAGGATCCTTATAAACCCTTTCCTCTTTCTGTTTCTAAATAAGACAAGAATTCTGTTTCAATTGAGAAAGATCAGAGATTTTGATATGCACTGGGCATTCATAGGATCATTATTTTGTTAAGGGGCAGACTTAAATTTATTTATGTTCTTAATTTCTATTTTTTTCTTGGGTTGGCAAGACATTTTGGCTGCATTTTGTATTTGTTTGTGCTGTACACCTGATGTCTTATTGGAAATATATGTAATGTTAATTGTACATGCCCCATGATTTGAAGCACATCACACTTTGTGTGTTTGTGCTTTAGGAATATAAAACTGATATAATATAAATTCCCCATTTGTATATATGTACAAATCCACAAACCCAGTCATGCTGCACTCCTCGCCTTCTGTGGCCTTTAACTTGCTTGACGGGCTACTTTTAAACCTTTAGGTTCAATAAGGTAAACATAGCTTCCATGTCCTTCATGACATATTGACCCATTCCCTGTCTTTTGGTAGAAATCACTTTAAATGATAGCTCTGGTCTATCTATACTTCAATACTTCAATTAGTAAGATTGATGCTGAAAATGACAAATGGGAGGTTGTGCTGGCTAACAGTTAGGACTGGCCCACAGACTTGCACATGACCAAGTGTCACTTTGCGGTCCCCGGTCCTTTCATGGTAACTGCAGAAGTACCAAGCCTCAGTGAATACAGAACCTTTGTGTTTTTTAAGGTGAGGAGTTAATCAGTAAGGTAGTCCAAGGAGTCTACTTCTTCTACTTCATTTGGCTTTGCCAAGAAAGAACACTACATTTCATGAATGAGTTGCACTATTATTCAAGTTTATCTGACAATATTTGCAGTTGATAGCATTCATATTTCTGATTCACACCTGGTGATTGTAGGATTAGGTAATTAGTTAAACTAAAGAAAGAGAGAAAATTTTATCACATCCCAGTATCAGCAGGGAACAAAAGATTAAGACAATTCATTGATGTTAGCCATGGCTCAATGCACTGAAAATTAAAAAATCATAGGCCCACACTCATACATGTTAGAAGAGCCCAACAGCTAATTAAATGTTAAAGGATCAGGGAAGCTCTGGGGACATTTCAGGAGTCCCTAGGCTGTTAAATGTGTCTAGGCTAAGATTATGTAATTCAGCGCCGTTTACCAGTGGAGGTCTCTGGCTAAACCCTCCTACTCAACCCAAAACTGAGCACCAGGTACAACCCTTTATCACCTGACCCCCAGGATAGCGAAGTTGAGCAGTCCAAGTTGTGGGGATAGAGATGCATAACTGACCACCATTCAGAAAGGAATTTCGTAGCTGAAAACTGCCTAGAAGGAGCCCTGCCATAGGCACTGGTGAGCTGGTTTCATGATCCCCCACCTGTTCTCTGTTAACCTCATACATTGCCACACTCTGCACCTTATTTAAAGTATGGCAGGCTGTACTCTCATCAGCCAGGTGAGTGGATAGATGTACCCTCCTTCACTGGGGCATAGTACAGCTTTGCATATTCCATGAGACAGGTTGAGATCTATGTGCCTTCGGCAGAGCTGCAGCCACAGTGTCTGTGCTAATGGCCATGAAATTTTCCTGTACAAGTGCCACGTTCAATGGTCCTGCATAGCAGAGCAAAGTTTTTTATTTTCCAAAAACAAACTCTCCAAGTGGGAGCTTGTGGTTGAAAATCAAAAACAATAATGGCTGTAAAACACTGAAGTTGTTTCCCAGCAGATGAGTGCCATTAATGTTCCTGTTTGAGACCACTAGGTTTTTACTTGCAGCCACAAGAATGAAGAAATGTTATTAGAACATCCACCTAGATTGGATCATCTAAGGGCTGCTTGTCATTGGTTTTCACCACAAGAGCCACAGACAGAAACATGGTGGTTCCCCCAACTCTCAGCAGAGCAGAGACAACTGCAGGTTTGGTGGGCAGGTTACTCTGTCATGTTTTAGCAGAGCACTCTATCCGTTAAGTTCTAAAAAGTCCCATAGTTCTTTGATGATGCAGGCCTCATCTGCAATTATCAGTGGGTCACACAACTGCATTTGGTACGCCCTGCATGGCCCTAAGAGTGAGATGAGCAATCCTGCTACCTGGTGAGCACTCATTTCCTTCGGTGCCAATGAAAAGTAAGCAGAAGAGTTGCCAGCACCTGTTCAGGAGATTGCACAGGAGTCTCATTGCTCGTGGATAGATGGATCTTGCAACTTGGATTCTTCTTAGAGCCCAGGCACAAAACCCACTGTCCAAACAAGCTAAATGGCCATCCCTCATTATCTTATTGAGTACTAAATGCTGGATGTTTGCCTTTTGGTGAATGTGGTTCTCCGTGCTATTCTTAGTTCGTCTTTGCTGAACTGCATCTAAGGGTGAATGATTTTTCTGGCCAAATAGGTTCTTAGTGCTTTATTTCTGGTCAGACCCAATAGGACATAAGCTGCTCCATATCCACAAGGGTACACATTTTCACTCACACAGCAGGATCAGTTCTGAATCCCAGAGCTTCACCTTTGCAAAGCAATGAAGGTTTTTCCATGAACACCTCTGGATCTTCTCAGCTCCTTCACAGCTCCCTTCTTCAGAGTAGCACCTTCCTTGTACAAGTACACACCCATTGCCCCTCTTGAGCACTTAGAGAGCTTTCTCCTTCAAAGCCCAGTTTTTAAAAACGTTGTTTTATTGGCATTTCTTCACATACAATATCATGAATAGCATACAGGATTATACAGCAATAACATGGTTTCAGGATTACGGTTAGATAAATAACATGTGTACTGTACCATGCCGGTTTATAAAAAAGCAGGATCCGCTTAGTGTAGAACATGTCAAAAACAGTGAACAGTTTCATAAGCTTAACCCACCTAACACTCCTGTGCTCCTGTCCATACATCTTGTCATTGTTGTCAAAGGGCTGTAAGTGTTGACCTTAATTGTATTCAAGCAGACATAACAAGTCCATCCCCTACCAGGTGACGAGCCCACCAGTCACTCAGTCACTTCACCATTCACCCACCACCAGTTGCCAGTTGGTATCTGATGAGTCCTTCATGGTCGTCTGGCATCAGGAAGGTTTGTTAGGGCTTGTATCATAGCTCCCCATGAGATCAGGTCATCTACTACCTTCTTGCATTTTCTTATCTTTCTCATATGCACTTTCTCCATTCTGGCCCATTCCAGTAAGACTTGCCAAAATTCTTGACTTAAAGAGGGGGGCCCAAGCTTAGCTAGTTAATAGAAAATCATCTTTCAGCCAAGACGAGGCCAAGCATCATAAATTTCCCACTCAGCTTCTTCTTGGCTTTGTCAGGGAGTAGACCCAATATGCATGGTTAAATCGTGTGTGTGATGTCCCAACCTGTAGTCCCATTGAGTTAAGCTTACACCTCTACCCAGAATACTGAATGGCAGGGCAGTCCATTGCACGCGAAAGAAGTGAGCCTTCACAACAGACTTCCCTGGTCCCTAGTTGGATATATAGGGCCTGATTTAGAGTTTGTCCGAGGAGTTACTCTGTCAAAGCGGTGGCGTCTATCCCATCTGCTGAAACATAAATCCCATAGGATAAAGTGAGTTTTATATTTCAGTGGACAGTATATCTGTCACAGTTGTGACAGAGTGATCCCTCTGGCAAACTCCATCAGGTCCATAGTATGTAATCACTAGGGGGAGAGGTAAACTATGTGCATAAAATGATAGTGCACCAGCTTCAACCTTACATTTATTGACAGTCTACGGATCTCGTTATGTATTTTATGCCATTCCTTAGCAGTTATGTTGTCCATACTGACCCTTTGTCAGGCATCCTCGACCCTCAGAGGCGTCACCTGGTTATCTACCCTGAAGGCTTAATTTAGTGTGCTCATTCGTACCCTACATCTCTTCCTGGCCCAGAAGACCCCCACCATCAACCAATCCAATTTCCAGAACTCACACGAGGATACTTGTACATAGTACCCTGGAGTACAAATAGGCATCTGGGCAGCACTATCATTTTGACTAGTGCTATTTTCCCCACCAAGGACAGTTCTAGTGCACTCCAAAAGTCAATTCAGGGATGGAGGTTATGGGTGACCCTCCCAGTCCAGCCAACAGGAATCCCCCATTGAGCCGACACACAGACGGCTCCATCGCCAGGGCGAACCGCAAGGGAGACAGCCTGCACCCCTGTTGCATGCCCCTCTGGGAGATAATCCTGGTTGAGACATTTCTCCCAGTCCAAACATGTACAATTTGATCTGATGAAGTGTCTGTACCGCAACCCCACCATCTCAAATAACATCCAGACATATTCCCAGCTCACAGAATGAAAGGACTGTTCTATATCTAGGAAGGCCAACAGATACTGATTGTGCTAAAAACATGGGCATTTGTTACATGCACTAAGTGCCCCAAATTGCATAGTGTGTTCTGGTGTGGAATGAACTACGACCAGATGTGAGAGGTGCATCAGCAGGCATGCCGCCAGGACATGTCCAAGTGTTTTCTGGTTGACATTCAGCATGGAGAGTAGGCAGTTTGAGGCAGCCTCCCATGGATCCTTCCCCGGTTTTGCCACCAAAACAATGAGTACCTCGCTCATAGAGTTCAGAAGTACTCCTCTTTCTAAGGCGTAGGTGTATACCAGCAGCAACTTGTCTGCAAATGTCCAGGGGAAGGCCTAATAGAATTTGACAGGGATGCCATCACCTCTCAGAGCCCTGGTGGTCTTCAGAGAGTCAATTGTCCGAAGGAGTTCCTGCTCAGTCAGTGGTGAGTTGAGCTCAACACAATCCTTTGTCGAAAGCAGTAGTAGTGATAGGTTTACCATGTATTCAGTGATCAAGGACTTAACAGGCTGTCAGGGTGTAGCAAATACCCCTCGTCCATGAACACTGCGTTTATCACCTGTTGGGTATAGACATCATGCCCTGCCCAGTCAATCATAGACCAAATTGGTTGTGCACTAGTCTCATTTTCGACCAATAGTACCAGCATGCACCTGCCTTGTCACCCTCTATGTACAGCCTCCTTCTGTTAGAGAGATGCATGTTTTTCTCTAGTTGATCACATAGGGTGTGTACCTCCTGTTGTGCCCTGCCCCACTCCCACAATACCTATGGGTCAGTTGACAAACTTGCCTGAAGGACAGCCAATTTCTCTTCCTGCTGCATCAGATCCCTCTGCAATGTCTGCTATATACCCATTGTTGTTGCCATTCATACTCCCCTTGTGATCACTTTCATCACATCCCATTCCACAACCCTACTATGCACACTACTTCAGTTTGTGTCAAAATATCCCGTTAAAGCCTCTTCTAAAGTCCCCGTAAACACCAGATCTGTCAGGGCCTCTACTTTCAATCACTACAATGGCACTTGTGGCATCAGTCTAGCCAGGGAAGACATAACCAGTAGAGGCGAGTGGTCTGACAAATAGCAGGCCAAATAGCCTGCACCAGTCACATTCTGTGCCACTCCACCTGTATGAGGGAGTAGCCCAGACTACTATACATGCCTGCTGCTAGGGTGTAGCAGTAATATGCTAGTATCCCTGTTTCAGCCATATATCAACCAACCCTACGCTCACCATCTTCTGTTTAAGTGCTGCAGTCATACTCGATTGGGTGCCTCAACTGGTTGGAGACCTGTCAACCTCGTAATCCAGTATACAGGTGAAGTCTCCAGCAATGATGTCCCCTGTCTCCATAAGACCTGTGGGCCATGCCAGCACCATCCTAAAATTGTCACCAATGTGCACATTAGGTGCATATACATTGATGAGGCAGAGTTTGTGTGCATCCAAGGTGCCCACCAATACACCATATCTCCCCACATGGTCTATCCAGACATGTCAGCCAAAATGGAACAGCGGGGCTACCCATCTAAGAACTACCCTGTGTGAACCTAGAATAGGAAATGGTGTACACCTGACCCCTCTATCCTTTCCTCAAGCAACTTATGCAGTACTCCCAGTGGTGCTTTTGCAGCATGAAGGCTACTGCAACTTTGTATCTTTACAGGTAGACTTACACTCTATGGTGTTTTATTGGCCAATTCAACTAGGGTGGGTGGAATTTTTGATTCCGCCTGAGGAATTGGAGGATTTTAGTAATTACGTGTAACTCTTGTAAAACAGAATTATTAATACATTTTGCTGTTTCACTCCACCCAAAGAATTAATAATTGAGCACTAATTTCAAGTCGTGCTACAGCTTTTCACTGAGAGCAGCTTGGATGATTTATCTACACAGTTCAAGGGTGGAGAGCAAGAAACTGATATAAGAGCCCCAGGGAGACATTTCCAGTGGGCTGATTACAAAGACACTGGGTTGCCTTTGAGTGCCATACAAGGTGCTTGGAAAGGGACTGGTTGGGGACTTCAAAGAAAAGTCTTGTACTTTATATACTGTAAGGCGGAGGCTGGAAGGGACGCCACTCAGATAAGCGGGCAATGCTGCAACCTGGGCTTCTGTCAGCAGGTGCTAGCACAGGTGTTTTGATAAAAATTATTAATGAGTATTCATGTATTGTGAATAATAGATTTCTGTAGAAAATATAATAACGAAGAAAAATAATGCACGCATTTGAAAATGTGATTACGATGAGTGGCCGCCAATATTCACAAAGTGTACTTATTAATAGTCTAATACTATGAAATGTTGAGCATATGTTTGGCTGGACTGTTCCCATGAGGAACAGGGTCAAGACTGATTTGCATATGGCTGGGTTCAAGCTGGGGTGGCATGGTGAGCAAAATAATGGATGGATTAAACCCAGATCTGTGACTGGGGGTGAATGTTTGATTGGTTCTGCATTCCGTCCATCCAGTAACGCTATCCCACAGCGTTTGTGTTTTGCTTTGCTTTTGCCGCCCTAAGTGCGCCGGGTATGCCCAGACGTGGGTCCCGTGCTTCCCATGCCACTGGATTCAAGCTAGCCTGGCTGATGAGGCGTGAAACCCCAAAACCGGTCCCAGGATGCTTGTTTCCAGTCCAGGGAAGACCTGGCCTGGCAGTTCGGGCTGGACTGTTCCCATGGGGAACAGGGTCAAGACTGATTTGCATATGGTTGGGTCCAAACTGGAATGGCATGGGCAGCAAAAAAACGATGGCTTAAACCCAGATCTGTGACCGGGGGTGAGTGTTTGCATTGTCAGCACTCCGTCCATCATCCTTTTTGTGTTGCTAATGTCGCCCTAAGTGGGAAGGGTATGCCCAGACGTGGGTCCCGTGCTTCCCATGCCACTGGATTCAAGCTAGCCTGGCTGATGAGGCGTGAAACCCCGAAACCGGTCCCAGGATGCTTGTTTCCAGTCCAGGGAAGACCTGGCCTGGCAGTTCGGGCTGGACTATTCCCATAGGGAACAGGGTCAAGACTGATTTGCATATGGCTGAGTCCAAACTGGAATGGCATGGGCAGCAAAAAAATGATGGATTAAACCCAGATCTGTTACTGGGGGTGAGTGTTTGCATTGTCAGCACTCCGTCCATCATCCTTTTTGTGTTGCTAATGTCGCCCTAAGTGGGAAGGGTATGCCCAGACGTGGGTCCCGTGCTTCCCATGCCACTGGATTCAAGCTAGCCTGGCTGATGAGGCGTGAAACCCCGAAACCGATCCCAGGATGCTTGTTTCCAGTCCAGGGAAGACCTGGCCTGGCAGTTCGGGCTGGACTGTTCCCATGGGGAACAGGGTCAAGACTGATTTGCATATGGCTGGGTCCAAACTGGAATGGCATGGGCAGCAAAAAAACGATGGATTAAACCCAGATCTGTGACTGGGGGTGAGTGTTTGCATTGTCAGCACTCCGTCCATCATCCTTTTTGTGTTGCTAATGTTAACTTAACATAGAACAAATAAATATATTTGTATCCCGCGGCTCATAAAACCCATGTTTGGGGTATGTAGTAAATATAAATACTATCGCTGATATTACTGCCACACAGTAGAGCACACGCAGCAGCTCTGTAAGAGGCAAGAGGTAAACCTGCCGCTGTCTGTCTGTATTGTGTAAAGATGCGGGCTTGAACTGTGTGCAGTGGGCTTGTCTCAAGTTGTAATAGTAACTTGCCTCCTGTGTCGCTGTCACTATATTTTCCCCTCACAAGGATACAGTGGTGGCTGGAGATATTTGAAAAAAGCAGAAAAGTACAGTATAGCTTTTTTTTAGCTAGTGAACCGAGCAAGCTTAATGGACAAGCATGGGGCCAAGGTGAACACTGCTCCCAAGAAAAAAATGAAAAAATATTGGCAAATGGTGCATTTGAAAGCAAATTAATTTAGTGAGAAAGCAAGGTTTATAAAGCAGTGGAAAAGTATAGTCTTGAAATAGTAAACACATTTATAAACTGCCCCATATCTTACTGCATTAATACGTTCAACGGCTACTTTAATGTGCAAATTGTACAGTGTGACAACCTCAGGCCTCATAAAGTGTTTGCTTGCCCAGGGGGTCATTACGACCCTGGCGGCCGGCGGTAAGGTGGCGGTAACACCGCCAACAGGCTGGCGGTGTTCTGCCAGCAATTATGACCGTGGCGGAATTGCCACGGCCATACCGCCTGCCCCTCCAATATCCCGCCAGGATTCCGCCTGGCAGTCATAATCCCCAGGGCAGCGGTGCAAGCACCGCTGCCCTGGGGATTATGAGTCCCCGACTGCCAGCCTGTCCGTGGCGGTAAACACTGCCATTGAAAGGCTGGCGGAAAGGGGACTTGGGGTGCCCCTGGGGGCCCCTGCACTGCCCATGCACTTGGCATGGGCAGTGCAGGGGCCCCCAGACATAGCCCGTCACGCATTTCACTATGCGCAACAGGTGCTACTGCACCCGCTGCACATCAGCATTGCCGCCGGCTCTATTACAAGCCGGCAGCAATGTTGATGTGACATTTCCGCTGGGCCAGCGGACGGTAACACTGTTACTGTCCGCTGGCCCAGCGGAAATGTCATAATAGGAAGCCAGGAATACCGCCGGCAATGGCGGTATTCTGTCTCCCGCGGCCTCGGCGGTCTTTTTGCAAGACCGCCGAGGTCGTAATGACCCCCCCGGTGTCTTACACTGCATGCAGCATCGGCTTTGGAAGAGAATGCTCAAACCAGGCATCAGGAAGCAATCACAGCTGCTGGCTGCAGTCAATCATACAGAAAAATGTGCAGAAAGATCTTTAAGTGGTATGAAAAAGTGGGGGTTCTCTAAAAGGGAACATGTCAAATAAATTTCTGTGACTCCCATTGTGTGCCATCGGACCTGTATTTTGTTTTCTCTCTGAGATGTTATTGCATCCAGAAATAGAACACAACTGACATACACCTAAAACCTGTCAGTACTATTGGCTTTGTCAATGGTTGCTAGCTGTTTAAGATAATTGAGTAACAACAATGATTAGTTATAAATGATTAACATTGAACATGTTTATATTCTGAAATTGTGAGACGGTGAATTGAATATTACTGAGGCCTGTAGAAGGAGTATGGCCTTCAATTATGTGTGCTTTACATTAGATAAGTATGCCCTTTTTCTCTTCACATCTCATCCATCTGCACATTGTCAACCTCCTCTTTTTTCTCTTCAACACCCTCTTTCCTTATCCCCTTGAATGCACTCCCTTGCACCTCCTCATTTTACCATCCCAAACATACACTGCACTCATTCACATTTAAGCACTTTATTTCATTTTGCTTTTGCCTTCTAAATATTTTGACCTCTATGCACCCCTTCACAAACACATTTACTCTGAATTTCATTTGCAGCTGGAATACATGACCACTGTTCTGTGTGCTCTGTAGAGAGACAAACCCACTGTCAGGCAGTTTGCTTTGCCTTCAGCCTCAGCACCAGCGCACTCAGTCAAAGCCCCTCATAAACTCCTGGAACAATTCAAAGTATGCACTGTGCAAAAGTAAAATAATGCACAGAAACACAGCATGGTGAAACAGTTAACTCTCTTGGGGAATGCAACATTAAGTATAATGTGTGAGAAACTGTTAGACCTGGCATCCTTGGCATGGGTTCCCCAGTATGTTTGCCTCTGCTTCCTATGTTTTTGACTGTGTGCTGGACTTTGTTTAGCTGGTTTTGGTGCTCTGGGCACTTTCCCACTGCTGACCAGAGCTAAAATGTAAGTGCTCCCTGTGTACACTGTATGTTTAATTGGCATTTCCATGATTGGCATATTTGTTTTACTAGTAAGTTACTAGTAAAGTGCACTCAAGGTGCACAGTGCCTGTAAGTCAAATGCTGCCAGTGGGCGTGCAACACTGATTGTGCCACCCACATGAGTAGCCCTTAAACATGTCTCAAACCTGCCTCTGCAGTGACTGTGTGGGAAGTTTTAAACTGTGAATTCAATGTGGCAAGTGTACCTACCTGTCAGGCCCAAACATTTTTTAGAACACTTCTGGATTAGGAAGAACCTCTGCCAAGAGCTGAAGACCTGTAAAAGAAGTACTGCCCCTTTGCTGTGTGTGTTTTGTGGGGTTGGTTGGCAGTTGCTGCTTCTGCCTCAGAGGGGGCAAAGACTGGACTTTGCTGTGTATCTTGCTTGTGAAGTTTTTCCTAGGGCTTGGACTGAGCTTGCCCCCTGTTCTGAAGTCTCAGGGCCATCAAAGACGTCCTATGCCAGCACCTGGACTCTCTTGCTGAGGCTCCTACCCTGCCAGGTTGTGCCTAATCTAGTACCCAGGCCCTTGAAAGGAGAAGCTGGTAAAAAAACAAGAAAAAACAAGTGCACCAACTTCGGATGACGCCCCGACTGACGTCGCTGTTGAATCCTGCGCCACCTGCAACTGAAGCTGTGGTCCCCGTTGGAGTGCGATGACCTCGACCGACCTCGCAGGTCCGAAGCTGTCAAAGCTTCGCTGAAGTCCATGACTCCATGAGTCCCAAAGTGCCGCTTCACCGACACCCGTTGCAACTGACTCTGCCAAAAGTGTAAGGAACCAAAGCTTCGCACCTATGCCGCCTCATATCCACAGCTCCGCAGAAAGGACCCGATGCCTCATGCCAATGCCTCTACTTCTCTGCTCTGTAGCCCCGGAACCAACACTGCACCAGATCCAGCGACGGCTCGAACCCTGACTCCGTATCACCAAATTGAAGCATTCATGTTTCTAAGCGCTAAATTGAAGTTTAATCTTTAAAAATTCATAACTTTGCTTGTGTATGTTGGATTTTTGTCATTCTGGTCTTGTTTTAATCAGATAAAAAATGCCCATTTTCTAAACTGGTGTTGTGTTCATTTTGTAGTGTTTTCACTGTATTACTGTGTGTGTTGGTACAAATAATTTACACATTGCCTCTGAGATAAGCCTGACTGCTTGTTTGAAGCTACCAAGGGGGAGCAAGGTTAATCCTAGGTGTATATCTCTCTTACCCTGACTAGAATGAGATTCTCTGCTTTAACAGAGTGCATAGTGACTGCCAACCAGAGACTCCATTTCTAGCAGGAACTAATTGACTGCCCCACATTACACACATTATAACATTCATTGTTCGCAAATCAATCCATGTTTGTGGCATTAATGTTAATGGCATGAAGATAGGGCCAGTTTTAACACCTTCCAACTGATAACTGCCTTTACTGTAGGCATGTATTTCTCTCCTTGCGCTATTTGGATCCATTTTGCAGGAGAACAAGAACTGTGCTCTTCGCTTGGAACAATTTCTCAAGAAACAAATACAGCAGCTTCACTTATAAAGGAGCCAGCGATCTACAGCCACAGACTGGGGGTTCACATGGGGAAGGTTAGCATGACAAGGGGTCTCAGTACTCCAAAAATAACACAAGATAAGCATTATAACACTTACCATTACTGAAGACAAGACACTACATCACACATGCTTGCATCCACTCCTACTGCGTGACGAATGTGGAATGGGTGGGATTATTTCCTGTTAATGACAGATGGTTGCTCTCACGCAAAAATGAAGCATCAGACATTAAAAATCATCACACTAAAAGCATCACTGGCCTATAGTAGATACTGCCGTAGACCACAATTGAAATGTAAGGCTTTAGAGCAGTCAGCACTGTGTCGTGCATCACAGTGTAGAAAGTCGATTTACTGCCTGGCTTCCATCTCGTGCTTCAAATCGAGGCATGGCAGGCAGCTTCGAACAGACAGCCCAGACCTAAATGCATCGATTTGTTTAGAGATACGATTGCCTCTCTAAACAAATCGATCTATTTACAGCCTCTTACCTAAAAATGAGAAACCGCCCCTGCTAGGGTACTTTTCCCAAGAGACCTCTGCGCTGTCACCAGCACTGAACTGAACTTGCGCTCTGTTTCACAGTTGAAGTAGATAGAGCAACTTGCTCACCTTCCCACAGGGAAATAAACATGTGTCTCTGAGAAGCAGTTCTCACGTGCCTCTGTGGTGCGTGTCCGTGCGAGCCACTCACATGCAGCTTTTAAATGTGGTTCGAGAGCGAAGCATCTTTCAGTGAAAGTGATGGGTGCACCTGTGCCGGGTGAGTTATCTTTGGGGTGCTAAGTGCAGTAAGAGAGAGGCAGAGAAATGTTTTAGGCAATGCCAAGACACTCAGAGGGACTGTACAACGGGGAGAGATAGTCGCCCTGAAGAGTGTGGTGGGGCATCATAAAACTCACCATGGTGACCATGTTTTTGAGATCAGAGTTGCTGCTCTGGTTGGGCATGCTGACAGCCAAATCATCCCTTTGCTCAATAAAGTGCATAGCCACCCCATACCCAGCACAGCCTGCACTAAACACCACCCCCCCACCAGTGGGTGATGTAATTCAGAATGAAATATGTCACATTAACAAATGACAATCTTCATTGACAGGCCTTATCCAGACATTCCAGGCATCAAACCCTAGTTCATAAACACTGTCCAGGGGTAGACTGAACTCTGAAATTCTCGTTGAGTTTTTATGTAACTTCGAGGAATTTTGTGGAGTAAAACTCTGAGTTCCGTCCACCTCGAGATTCAACCCACACACATTCCAAGTGGGAAACTTGTAGTTAGTCCCTGTGTTTGTCAGGGGGATGTCTAATGGATATCTGGACCCTCTGAGCAGACCATGGTGGTCATTCTGACCTCGGCGGTAAAAGGTGCTTACCGCCGGTCTGAAGACCGCCATAACACCGCCGCGGCCGCGGCAAACCGCCACGGTCATTCTGACCCGCAACAGGCAAACCGCCAAAAACCCGACATCCACAAAAGTCCGCAACACCAACGGCCAGCGAAAAACTGGCGATGACCAAACCTCCACCGTCACGCCAACAGAAATACGCCCATTCCATTACGACCTACGAATCCACGCAGCGGTCTTTCAACCGCGGTATTCCATTGGCGGTACACACCGCCGCGGTCAAAATACACACACAGCTGCAAAACACTGCCACATTGGTCATTTTGAAACACACACACCTGATACACATACAAACACCACTCCCACACACCCAACACAATATAAAACACACACCCACATCACCCACAAACCCCTACAACCACCATTTATTGACGAAGGCCAGAGAGAGACACCACCAGCTAGTACAGAGCATTCACAGGCACATAACACTATCACTCACACAACATCCACGCACAAAACACCACACACCACCACACTTACCACACTCATCACCACAAACGCCACCCCACACCTCATCCACACCACCCCATGGCACCCGAAAGACACCCCAGGTTTTCAGACGCTGAACTCAGGGTCATGGTGGAGGAAATAGTTCGGGTAGAGCCCCAGCTCTTCGGGGCACAGGTGCAGTACACCACCATTGCCAGGAAGATGGAGCCATGGCAAAGAATAGTGGACAGGGTCAACGCTGTGGGTCAGCATCCACGAAATCGGGACGACATCAGGAAGCGGTGGAACGACCTACGGGGGAAGGTGCCTTCCATGGTATCCAGACACAACATCGCGGTGCAGAAGACTGGCGGCGGACCCCCACCTCAACCCCCAGAATTTACAACATGGGAGGAACAGGTCTTGGCGATCCTGCATCCTGAGAGCCTCGCAGGAGTAGGCGGAGGAATGGACTCTGGTAAGTCTAATCTCAACTACTTCATCCCCCCCCCCACCCACCGGCATGCCAAATCATACCCCCACCCCCATCACACATACTCCTTGCTAATGTCTCACCATCACAACCCACCCATCCCAACACCAAGCCCTGCATGCGACCACAAACCATGGACACCCATCACCTAAGCATGCCCACTGCAGATACCCATCCCCCCCCAAACCACCGTCACAACAGCCCCCACAAGGGAATGCCAGCACTGGGGTACACGGGCACCCACCCATTGCACGCTATGGCACACACAGAAGCAATAACCATACTCTTATACCCCTGTAGGACCCGAACGCCACAACACCGCCCAGGAGGGTCCAGAAATGTCCATTCCACCCCCAGAAGAGGCCCACAGTGATGACAGCAGCTCTGTCTCCCTGGACCCAGATGACCAGCCCGGCCCATCGGGGACCTCGGGACAGTTGGTTCCCCTCAGACAGCCACAGGCCACAGCAGACCTACCCCACTCTGGGAACACCAGCACAGCACCCACCCAGCGGGCCCATGCCTCTGTCTCCAGGACACGTCAATCAGCGGTGTGTCCACCACTACAGGGCACCCAGGTTAACCCACCACCCCAACAACAACAGGGACCTGGGGCAGTGGTAGTGGGCACACGGTCCAGGGGACAGAGGCCCTGGGAAACAGGGTAACTGGGAGGGCTACTGTGCGACAGGGGGGGGACAGGCCCAGGGAACCCACTCTCCACAAGGCCCTATCCTCCATCATGGGAGCATACCACTGCTCCCAGGAGACGATGGCGACGGTCCTGGCCAGGTTCCAGGAGATCCAGGTACTGCAGGAGGAACAGTTTATGGGGTTCAGGGAAGAACTCAGAAACATCAGTTCCGCAATGGGCACCATCGTTGTGGCTCTCAATCAGATTGTCAGCACATTGCGGGACCATGTGGCACTACAAAGGGCCCCTGTCACTAGCATGGACCAAGAACAGGCTACCACCTCCGCCGGCGCTAGTGGACAGGAGGCCCTGACACAAGAACAACAGGCCACCAGAACCCCACCCCCTGCAGAAGGAGAACCACCCCGCAAGCGGTGCCTGAGATCTAGGAAGAAGACAGAGTAGGATGCCAAGACCCCCGCCAGGAAAGGATACCCCCTGATTGTCATCCCACTGTCCCACATTGTCACCCTGTCCAACCTTAAACTGCCCCTGCTCCACCTTCCACAGGCATATGGACAATGCACCTGTGAGACTGAAAATCTGGACTCTGCCATGGACATTCCTCCACCATCACCCATCACCGAATTGCAACCATTACCCAAAAATGAGCACTTTAATAAACACACTCATTGCACAAAAATAATCTGGAGTCTGCCTGTCTTTTTGAACAAATGTATTACACAGAACCGTGCCAAAATGTCCAGTTACATTGTGATGCCAACATACCACTGTCACACAGCTGTAGTCCATGGGGAAACAAAGCAGAGGTCACGGAGTGGGGCCCACATATCTGAAATTGGAAGGGAAAGTCACAACTCAGTTAACATACACTGGGGGTAAACTCAGACAGTAGAGAGGCAGGAGACTTTAAGTAAATGTAAAATGCCGGTGTTGATTCTTACCTGTATGTCATTGAAAATACTGCTGTATCACTGTGTCCCTGTTGTCTGTGTCGTCCTCTTCGTCTTCCTCCTCTTCACTCTCCGCAGGCTCCACAGCTGCCACAACACCACCATCTGGACCATCCTCCTGCAGGAAAGGCACCTGGCGTCGCAAAGCCAGGTTGTGAAGCATACAGCAGGCCACGATGATATGGCACACCTTCTTTGGTGAGTACATTAGGGATCCACCTGTCAATGGAGGCACCTAAACCTGGCCTTCAGGAGGCCGAAGGTCCGCTCGATCACCCTCCTAGTACGCCCATGGGCCTCATTATACCGTTCCTCTGCCCTTGTCCTGGGATTCCTCACTGGGGTCAGTAGCCATGACAGGTTGGGGTAACCAGAGTCACCAATTAGCCACACACGGTGTCTCTGAAGTAGTTCCATCACGTAAGGGATGCTGCTATTTCGCATGATGTCCGCGTCATGCACTGACCCAGGGAACTTGGCATTTACATGGGAGATGTACTGGTCAGCCAAACAGACCACCTGGACATTCATGGAATGATAACTTTTTCTGTTCACTCGTGCTGGGGGGGACCAAAGCAACATGTGTCCCATCAATTGCACCAATGATGTTGGGAATTTGTCCAAGCGCATAGAAATCACCCTTCACTGTAGCCAAATCGCCCACCTCAGGGAAAACAATGTAGCTCTGCATGTATTTCAGCAGGGCAGACAACACTCTGAACAACACCTTGGAAAACATAGGCTGAGACATCCCTGATGAAATGGCCACTGTTGTTTGAAATGACCCACTTGCCAAAAAATGGAGTAGTGACAGCACCTGCACTAGAGGGGGGATCCCTGTGGGTTGGCGGATGGGTGACATCAGGTCTGGCTCCAGCTGGGCACACAGTTCCTGTATAGTGGCTCTGTCAAGCCTGTATGTCAGTATGACATGTCTTTCTTCCATTGTCGACAGGTCCACCAGCGGTCTGTACACGGGAAGATTACTCCATCTCCTCGCAAGTCCCAGCGGACGGTGCCTAGGAAGGACAACATGGAGCACAGAGTCAATCAACCCACAGGTACGTTCCCACAGCTTGCACAGTACACAATTCTCAATGCATTGAATGGCTTGTATGAGTGTTGATGCAAGGCCTAGGTATGTGTGACGCAGTAGAAATTAAGATATTGGGGCCCTTGAAATGGCGGCTGCCTGACCTGTGAAGTGCAACAGTGGGATGTGAGGTCAATGCTCTGGCGTGGCACACCGTGGCGGTAGGCGGTCGAAGACCGCGGCGCAAAGGCGCATTGGTTAACATTGAACCCTATGGGTTTCAGGAGCCAATGAGGATGTGCGCCGGCGGTCGCGGTACGCACCGCCGCGGTACGCACCGCCGCGGGCTTGACCGCCATTTTCTATCTGCTTAATCACTCGATACCTGATCATCCACAGGAGAGGACCTATACTGCAAGTGCTGCTGTGACCTAGGTCTGGAAGAGACAATGGCTGCTGCGACTGGGGAAAGGGCCCCTGCCTTCACTTCTGAAGAATTGGAGAAACTCGTGGATGGGGTCCTCCCCCAGTATGCCCTACTCTACGGTCCTCCAGACCAACAGGTAAGTACACTGGGACCATGCTTTGGGGGCAATGCCTGGGTTGAGTGGGGTGAATGAAAGATGGTGGGGAGGGGAGCGAATGAGGCATGCATCAAACGAACAATGAGAGCATGTGCCACATGGCAAGGGTGGGGATGGGGGGCCACTCACATCGACAATGCAGAAGGTGATGTTTGTTTCATTTTCTCCCCCTGCACATGTCACATAGGTCAGCGCCCATCAGAAAATCGACATTTGGTGTGCCATCGCCAAGGACGTCAGGACCCTGGGGGTCCACAACAGATGGGGCACCCACTGCTGGAAGAGGTGGGAGGACATCTGCCGCGGGAGCAGGAAGACCGCGGAGGCTCTGCTGGGGATGGCCTCCCAACGTAGGAGGGGTGCCAGTCGTACTTTGACCCTCTGATATCCCGGATCCTGGCGGTGGCCTACCCCGATTTGGATGGGCGCGTGAGGACATCACAGCAGACACAAGGGGGTGAGTACAAGCACATTCTGCTGATTTTGCGCACATTGGAGGTGTCTGGGTGGGGGAGGAGGGCTGTGGGTATCCCTAGGCCAGGGCGTTTTCTGTAGGCTAGGCCCCTCCGTTAGGCATGGCCCTGTACCCCCGCCCCCCATCTCTGTAGGTTGCCTAGTACAGCTAATCATGGCCCTGTGTCACCTATGTGTGGAGTTGTCGTCCATAGGCTTGTAGGCCATGTCCCACGGATTGAGTAGTGTACCCAAAGTGCGCAGCGTAGTGCAGGGGGCTTCTGTGTCTGTCCTCTACGCCAACGGTGTCGCCAATGCATGCACTCAACATGTCTTTGTTTCTCCACCCCCCCCCCCCCGTTTTTTTGTGGTCTTCCTGTTCATGTGTGCATTAGCATCATCAGGCGGAGGAGAAGTGGCATCGGAGCACGAGGGAGCTGCATCTCACATGGCCATGGAGGGCCATGCAACTGACTCTGATTTCACCAGTGAGACGGAGGGCGAGGGGAGCTCCACAGCGGGGACACGTGGTGACACCAGCGACACCAGCGACACAGACACATCCTCGGAAGGGAGCTCCCTTGTGGTGGCGGCAACATCCGTGCCCACCGCAACAACAGGTACAGCCGCCACCCAGAGCACCAGCTCCGCCCTCCCAGCAGCCCCTCAGCCTTCGCCCCGTGCCCGCTCACCCAGGAAGGTGGGCATCTCCTTCGCCCCAGGAACCTCAGGCCCTGCCCCAGTTACCCCTGCTGCCCTCAGTGAGGAGGTCATTGACCTCCTGAGGACGCTCATTGTTGGGCAGTCTACCCTTTTGAATACCACCCAGGGTGTAGAAAGGGAGGTGCACCGGAGTAATGCATACCTGGAGGGCATTCATTCGGGTCAGGCTGCCCATCAGCGATCGTTCAACGCTCTGGCCTCAGCACTGACGGCAGCCATTGTCCCTGTCTCCTGCCTCCCTCCTCCAACTTCCTCAACCCAGTCCCACTCCCCTGTACCTCTGCCTATCCCAGACACACCTACAGACCAGCCTGCACACACCTCAACACCCAAGGGAAGCTCATCCAGACATAAGCACCACACATCACACAAGCATTCACACAAGCAACATCCACATGCAGACATGCCAACAGCCACTGCCTCCTCTGTGTCCACCTCCTCCTCGTCTCCCTCCTCCCTCCCTGTGACGTCTCCACTCACACTTGCATGCACAACATCTTCAGCCACTACGTCCATCACCAGCACACCCACCAGAACACTCCGCACACGTGCAGTCACCACCCCCACTACCATTTACACGTCCCCTGTGTCCTCTCCCAGTGTGTCTGTCACCCCTCTTCCAAACCACAGAAACATAGGCAGCCACCCACCCAACAGCCATCCACCCAACAGCCATCCACCCAACAGCCATCCACCTCACGACAGCCTCCAGCACAAGCACCTGCACCCAAAGACACCAGACTTCACTCTCCTACAACCACATCCTCTTCCTCCACTCCCATACCCACTACAACTACCCATCCCTGTCTTTCTAAATTGATTTTCCTTTCCAACCTTGACCTCTTTCCAACAACTGACCCACCCCCTCCATCTCATAAGACTCCAATCAGCACCACAGCCACCACAAAACCTGGACCTACAAAGACAATAGTCCAAGGATTTTAGAGTCCACCACCTTCAAGCCCAGCTACTTCGGCTAGGAGTAAAGAGACGGCCAGCCCACCCCCTGCAAAAAAAGCCAAGAAAGCCAGTGTCCGGCGCGAGAGGCCTGAAGTACTGGGTTTTTCAGAACCCAGCGGTGCCAGGGAACACACCCTAAGACTTCAAGTCCTTCCTGTTTCAGACTACAGAAACACAGAGGGGGTGATTCCGACCCCGGCGGTCCTTGACCGCCAGGGCCGGGGTTGGCGGGAGCACCGCCAACAGGCTGGCGGTGCTCCTAAGGGCATTCTGACCGCGGCGGTATGGCCGCGGTCAAAAACGGAAAACCGGCGGTGTCCCGCCGGTTTTCCGCTGCCCTGAGGAATCCCCCATGGCGGCGCAGCTTGCTGCGCCGCCATGGGGGATTCCGACCCCCTCACCGCCATCCAGGATGGCGGTGAGGGGTGTTGTGGAGCCCCTGGGGGCCCCACTTTGAATTTCAGTGTCTGCTTAGCAGACACTGAAATTCGCGACGGGTGCTAATGCACCCGTCGCACACCTTCCACTCCGCCGGCTCCATTCGTTGCCGGCTTCCTCGTAGAAGGGTGTTTCCCACTGGGCTGGCGGGCGGCCTTTTGGCGGTCGTCCGCCAGCCCAGTGGGAAACCCAGAATGACAGCCGCGGTCTTTTGACCGCGGTACGGTCTTCTGGCGGTTCCCACTTGGCGGGCGGCTCCCGCCGCCCGCCAAGCTTGGAATGACCCACAGAGTCTTCTTGGTGAAGTCAAAGATCTTGTTTATTGGCTGCAGCCAGCAACAGGTATCCTAGAAGTACAACACGGTGTATATTCTCAGGAGACTGCTCTCTTTGCAAAGCTAACCTTCTCTTTTATACAAAATATTATGCTTTAGGCAAACAATCCTTATTTTACAGTTGACCAATCACATATTTTCAGTACAAAGAAATAGCAGGGTTGTGATGACAAGCCCATATTTCAGTTTGTCCAGCCCTCAATCAATTACCCGGCAAGGCTCAGTACTTTCATCAGATATCAACGGACCCCCAATATAAACAGGCACCTCCTCCTTGTAAAGCAAGTCATAAAGAAAGAAACAGGGACAGGTGTGTGTAAGATTAGGCATGGTTTGTGTGTGATGAAAGGTTTATGATGTGTTGTGCCTTGATACTAATCTCATTCGGCCACTGGGAAAGAAACTGGCCGAACAGGTTTGGCTTCAGGCAGTGGAGTCAGCTTGCCCAGGTCACAGAGGTGTCAGCAAAGGTGTACGTGTCCTTCAGACTCGATTTCAGCATTAGACATTGGCCTATGTGAGGGCAATCATAAAATGGCTGTCGTTTAAATGGAACACGAGGGTTCAGGACGGAAACAATGATATTCGGGTGATTTTGTTACCCGAATATGAATACAATGCTTGTGCATACTATTCTAATCATTCCCGGTCTGCTGATACCAAAATCGTTGTGATACGACGACGTTTATAACACGGGTCCAGAATTTTCAGTACCACAGACCCTCCTTTTGCCCTTACATAGGCAATAACCTATACTCACGCTAATCTGAGTCCAGGTCTATATTCATAAAGTCGTTGAGATGTTGCTGTAGCATCATCCTATTACTTAGCTCATCCCTTGATACAGGTTTCCTTACACACGATGTAGCACAGAGGCCACATATTGCAGGAGCACACTGTACACACAGACAGGACAGGAAAAGAATGGCTAAGATCATCCCAATGACTACCAGAGTCTTCCATCCCCAGGCGGATATCAGCTCCCAGAACCACCCCATCAATGACCAATCTCCTTTATCCACGTGAATAGACTCGGAGATCTTATGCAGTTTGGAAATGGCCTGGTAGACTGTCGGAGCGTTATCTGGGATGAAAACACAGCAACTTGATTGGATCACTTTACATACCCCACCTCGGTCTGCAAGTATGACGTCTAATGCGACCCTGTTCTGAAGAGTCATAAGGCGATCCGACTGGAGCTCAGCAGTCAAATTACCAAGGGCACTGGCGGTTTCAACTACCGTGGATTCAACCACCCTTGTCAATTGCCTTATGTTCCTGCTGTTAACCATAGGGCCCCAAAACGGCAGAAAACCCTTTACAAAATCTCCAAATTCTTGTCCTGTAGTGTCTTCTTTACTTATGACACCTCTAACTATCCTTGTCTTATCGTAATCTGCTGCAGCCGTGTAGGTGGGAGGTAACAGGAACTAAACAAAACATGTGCCTGAGAAGTCAGGAGGCAACCATGTATAGGCTCTATTATGGCAGATGAAATAGGTACCCTTAGCTGCTAAGAACGAAGGAGAAGTCTGAGACGCAAAAACATATGTTTCAGTGCAGATACTTTTCCCTAACTGAGCTCTGGGATTCTTGCCATTACCTTGCAGACATTGGTGACCCTAATGGGGTACAATCCAAATCGGGGAGGATCTCTTTGCTCGCTGGTTCCCACTCAGAGTAACTCCATATCCTGTTATGTTCCATCCAATATATGCTAGTGTCTCATTTCTCGGGATAGTCTCATAGGAAATATCTTCCCTAAACATATCTACTATACCCTTAGCTAGAGCACTATTCTTAGGATTATCTTTCACAGAACGTAGGGGGTTGGCTTCATACGCGTATATGAACACCGTTCTATATGCCCATACAGAACCATTATGGCTGAAAGGCAGGACCAGATAAGGGATACCTTTATCAGTAGTATGAGGCATAAGACCACACACCCAACAGTTAGTTGTGTTCACTACTAATTGGTGTTGGTGTAGAAGCTGAATGAATGAATTGTTGACAAATTCTAATCTTCTGGCAGACCCGTGTTCAGGCAGGGGGTGAAAAGAATGCGAGGAAACAGTAGAAGGAGGTATGGGCTGTGTAATGGGTGCAAATGTCACTTGAAAAGAGAATAAAACATATCCTATTAAAAACGTCATTACACTAAGCAACATGAAAATACATAATATCAAAAATCGTTTCTTTGTCATTATTATACCCATTCTGGCTTTAAAGTCCATCTGTCTGGCAGGTCTCTCATTCTTGAAAAACTCTATCCTCTCTAATTGCTGCTCGTGGTGGTAGGGTGTTCTATGCTAGGGAATGCTTCTGTCAGTCTAGGGCAACTCCCTTAGACCGACCAGAACTGTTGACCTAACGTCTTCAGCTGCACTCCAAAGACTTGGGCAACCACGACCCTACAGCTGAACCCGGATGGCGGTTCGAAAAGAAAAAAACAAAAATAAGAAAGTTTCTCAGATGAGAGAGCCGCACTTTCAAAAAATAGCAAAGGAACGGGAAAAAAATTATTTGTCCTTAGTTCTTGGTCTCAAATTATAACGGCTTTTTCCAGGTACTGTCTGGTTCTGGAACAAGAGTTCAGGCTCTGTAGTGTTCAATCGAATTGACGGTGGCACAGCTTCTTGGAAATTATTGTCACTTTCTTGTTCAGAAATTGTTCCTTGTACACGTGCATCGCTAAATGGCAAAAAACGAGGCACAGTCTCAGTCTCAGAGTCAGCGATCCCCTCCTGGACCCACCGGTCGTACGGTAGAGGAAAAGGGACCTTCTTGCAGTGTACGCCGTGGATCCAGTTCTTTTTCCCTTCCACTCGAACAGCTGATCTTGTTGAGAGAAGGACGAGGTAAGGGCCAGTCCAACGGGGCTGGTCATTCTTTGTCCGCTGGAAGTTCTTGACCAGTACCCATGATCCAGGATCAATAAGATGTCCTAGAGCTTCAGAGACCTGAGGCAGAGTATCGTGAACCTGTTGGTGTAGAACACGCAATTTAGCCGTTAATTCATACAAATAATCAAGCAGTACAGGGTGTTCGATCTCACTGAATTTTGTTGGTCTTGGCACTCCCCATATGTTGGCCGGGCGGCCAAACACAATTTCATAGGGACTAAGTCCCACTCGCGAATGCACAGTCATTCTTGTTGATAGGAGTGCTAGAGGCAGAGCGTCAGGCCATTTAAGACCAGAGCTCGCTTGTATCTTTGCCAACTTCAGTTTTAGCGTGCCAATATAGCACTCTACTAGTCCAGCTGATTGGGGGTGATTTGCAGCGTGGAATTTTTGCTGGATACCTAGCCCTTCACATACTTTTTTCATCACTCGACCCACAAATTCGCTCCCATTATCACTCCAGACCATTCTCGGCATTCCAAACCTAGGGAAGAATTCTTTAGCAAGGGCTTTAGCTGTGGATAAGGCAGTGTTGTCTTTTAAGGGATATGCTTCTACCCATCTTGAAAAGGCACAAACAACAACGAGTACGTATTTCAGATTGTTGCACCTTTCCATGTGGATGAAATCTAGCTGCAAAACCTCTAACGGATACATTGGAGGCGCAAAATGACCAGCTGGAGTTGGGGTTCCCCTACCAGGATTGTATTTCAGACACACCATGCAATTCTTGACCACATTCTCTGCACATTTAGGAATTCCAGCATTTTGCCATACTGGAGCCAACAACTTACAAATCCCTTTCACACTGATATGGGCCATTCCATGAGCCATTGTCACCACTGCAAGCACATACGCATCGGGTAACAACCATCGCTGATGTTCTGACAAGTCAACCCAACAACCATTTTCATCCAATTTACCCGTACTCTCTTTCCACACACTCAACTCTTTCTCTGAAGCTTCAGCTTGAAGAGACTTCACACCCTCTATCGTATCTTCACATATTACAATGTCACCAGCCCATCTTGCGGGGCCTGCAACATACATTCGATTCATCACATCTTTTGCTGTTTCTTTTGCGATTTCGTCAGCAAATGCATTGCCACGACCAACATCATCAGTAACCTTCTTGTGTGCACTGCATTTCACAATCACAACTTGTAATGGCAAGGTCAGTGACTCAAGAAGCGCATTCACCAACTGACCATGCTGAATTTTAGCTCCATGCGAAGTCAGGAACCCACGTTCTTTCCACAATCGTCCAAAACTATGGGCCACACCAAACGCATACTGGCTGTCGGTATATATGGTCACTTTCATTCCTTTCGATAACACACACGCTCTCGTAAGTGCAATCAGCTCTGCTGCTTGAGCCGAATTATGTGGTATTCATGCAGCTTCAACAATCGTATGCAAAGTTGTGACAGCATATGCTGCAGTCGTATCACCATTCGGAAGCTTGAAGCATGAACCATCCACCCATAAGGTACCATCACACTTTACAAGAGGAGTATCTTTAAGATCTACTCTCCCTTTCGTTTCTTCTTCTGTCCTAAGAAAACAATCATGTTGTTCAACATCATCTGTTTCTACTGAAATCGGCAATAACGTGGCTGGATTCAACGTATTGCACCTCTTTATGTGCACATGACTCGCTAACAGTGCCAACTCGTAACCTGACAATCGAGCACTAGTTAAATGCTGTGTCTTGGTCCTGTTTAACAACGTGTCCACTGCATTTGGAACCATCACAATCAACATATTATTCATCACTAACCCAGCAGACTGTCGAATAGAAACAGCTGCTGCCGCTGTGGCTCTCAAGCAACTCGGCAATGCTTTAGCTACCGGATCCAAAGTTGACGAAAAATATGCGCATGGGCGCTGCTTGTCTCCAAAAGACTGTGTCAGCACTGACAATGCACAACCCTCTTTCTCATGGACATACAGTGTAAAGGGCTTACTGTAGTCGGGGGTACCCAACACAGGAGCCGAACACAATGCATTACGCAATTCGGAAAAACTTTTCTGACAATCTTCAGACCACGGAACAGGGTTCGGTGAATCTTTATAGGTCAATGCTACCAAAGGTTTGGCCAGCAAAGAAAAATTCGGTATCCATTGTCTGCAGTATGATGTAATGCCCAAGAAAGCACGTACTTCTCTCTGTGTCCTTGGCACACTCAATTTTGCAATTGCCTGAATTCTTTCTGAGGTCAGTTTCCTTCCCTCCTTCGATAAGAGATGACCTAAGTAGGTCACTTCTTGTCGACAATATTGCAGTTTTGAAAGGGACACTTTGTGATGTAAATCAGACAAATGACGCAACAACAACCAGGTGGCTTCTTTACAAATCTCTTCAGTATCTGTAGCGACTAGCAAATCATCAAGTACTGAATAAGGGTAGCGCCGTCAGGTAAAACAATTGCATCAAGCTGTGTTTTTAAAGCCTGACTATATATTGATGGACTTTCACAGTAGCCTTGTGGAGCGCGTTTGAAGCGGAAACTTCGGCCTCCTAAACTGAAGCCAAAAATATCCCTGCTCTCCTCGGCAATCGGGATGCTGAAGAAAGCATTCTTTAAGTCAATCACCGAGAACCAGGTGGCGGAAGCTGGAATCATAGTCAATATGACAGTGATATCAGGAACAACTGGAAACTGTGGCACAACTATTTTATTTACCTCTCTAAGATCAATCACGAGCCTGTAAACAGCTGGCTTAGAGGGGTCAGTACGTTTCAAAACAGGCAGAACAGGACTATTACAAACGTTGCCTCTTGTCTCTTCAATTACATCTTTTTCAATTAAATCATAAATGATCACTAGCAACGCCTTTTCACCTTCACTAGAGATCTTGTATTGTTGAATGCGTGGTAATTTAACATTGGCTTTCAATGTCACAACATAAGGCGATATTTCCAACAGACCCACGTCATTAGGACCAGTAGCCCAAATGATATCAGGAAGAAACGACAATTAGGTCGGAAGTTTATCCTTCGACAAATACATTGGAGAGACCATTTTCCTACCCAGTGTAAGTTGTACTCCCGAAAGAGAACAATATAATGTCGCATACAATCTTTTCAACAAATCCAATCTTAACAAGTTTTCACCACAACCTGTCGTCAGAATAAGGGGTGCTTCCAATTCACAAGGTCCAACAGAAAGGGACATAGGACTAGAAATCGGGTTCCTAACCGGGGCGCCAGAAAAACCTACTGAAACATTCATCTTGCCAGACAAAGGTGCGCCAGGGAGTTTTGAGTGCATAATAGAACTCTTTGTAGCACCAGTATCCAACAGAAAAGGCTCCGACACACCTGATGTAATCACCTTAACATAAGGTCCATTCTGATCCACTGGAACTAAAAAAACTCCCTCTCTTTGTCTATGGCTGTCCTAGCAATTATTACCTTCCAGATTCTCATCTTCTGCATAGTAGTCGTCAGCATAGTACTAAGCCGTCCTACCAGACGTGTTATGTTGCTGGTCAAAACTATTCATTGAGTTTTGAGACGGAAAGGAACGCGTGTTCTGGGGGAAACTTCCACGTCCTCTACCTCTAGGAGCTTGTTGAACACCTCGACCTCTTGCGCCAGAAGCACCATTCGTACGCTGTAACAAAATAGGACAACTATACTTGAAATGACCCTCTTCTTTACAATATGAACACTGATTGGGACCTACAGGAACACGTGGTTGAAAAAACTCGAACCTTTGCGAGTTTATCTGGAACTGTTGAGGTTGATGATAGTTACTCTGACCACCACGTGGCGGATACGCCTGTTGTAAAAGAACCTTCGTCTTTAATTCTTTAGTTTTCTTGTCTGCTCTATCCTTCTCATCTTTATCCCTATTTTCGTAGTACTGTGCAGTAGCCAATATTTGTGCTGAAGAGGAAACGGCCCAAGAACTCTCTGAATCCTTCAATTTCTTACACAGCTCTGCAAGCAAATTGTGCACAAACTTGTCGACGAACAACCGTTGACCACCTTCTGTACTCATATCTTGACCACTGTGGTCGATAAACGTTTCCTCAAACCTGGTGAAGAAATCAGACACTGTTTCATCTTTCTTCTGCTTACACGCAGACAATTTATCCCAATTCACACGCATCGCAGGCATTAAAGACTTCATGTAAGTAATGATCCTAGCAGGCAGTTCTGCTACCAAAGGCTCAGGCTTGGCACCACCAACTTGTCTATCATTTGCAGCACTAATATTAGCCCATGAGTCACCTAACTCTTGTGCATGATCTGTATGGCGAATCAATCCCCACAAAGGCTGTGGAACAACATTCCCAAATAACATGTCTATGTCGGCTAAATTCATAATGCATGAGTCTGCAGTCTGTGATAATCCCTTATAATACCCTGCAGGGTTTTTACGGGGATCAGGCAAAGTCTGCTTAAGGGCTAAAACTTCAGCTCGCTTCCACGGAACATGTACCCAAACACGCTGAAAATGAGCTGGGACAGCATCAATGTGATTAGCATCATCAGCCTCAACAGCGTCCTTCCATACCGGAGGGACTTCTCTCATTGGGTACTGTTGCACCTTTTTTTTAACAGAAGAGTTATGTTGGAACAATGACTGAGAAGGATCCTTATTCCTAAAGGACAACAACGTTGCAACTGCTGTCTCAACATCGGGACCCACAATCGTGCCCTTTGCAAACTCAAACCGTACACGGCACAAATCAGGCGGATTTGTTTCCAAATCATTATCTTCCAATTCCTCACAAAGGAAAGCACACATTTTCTCAAAAACGTATCTTTGTTTTGGTGCTCCCCATTGACGGAAGACATCCATAACAGACTCTACATCGTATCTTAAAGGGTAAACAACCCATTTACGCGCCATACGGTCCAACATTTCTCTCTTGTGAGAATTAGGCAGTTGACTACGCGACTGTTTACGCTCCGAATCTGGGGTCACACCAGACGACCCAAAGAGAGGAAATATAAGGCTGGCAACAGTATCTGTCATTCTCTGTCGGACAGAAGGAGAAGTTGATGAAAGAACAGGAGGAAAAACAGAGGGAGGCAAGGCAGACGCAGAAGCAGACGCAGAGGCAGTATCAGGAAGAACACCAGAAGAGGCAGTCGATGTAGTACATAAAGTTGTAGGAGGTACAGATGGAGCAGGTAGCGAAGTCGGCGGCCCTTGAAGGGGCTGTGCCATAGTAGTACGAGCCAACTGAAAAGGAGCTGCCGGCTCTGGAAGAAGCTGAGGCACAATAACCTGAGGTTGCACAGCTAAAGGTTGTGGAGGTGCTGTAGCATTCTGCGCATAAGGGGGTGGCGAACTCAACAAGTGTGACATTAAAGGATCTTTCTCAAGTTCTTTTGCTGCATCTTGCTGAAGAAGCGGAAGAACTGGATAACATTTATCGGTCACCATTTTACGTTGCCTGTGCAACTGCTCATTCATCTGTTCTTCTTCATCATCTTTAAACTGCATGGCAGCTTGCATTATCGAGATACCTTCTTCCCTCTTATTTCTCTTTGCTAATTTAATTTCCTTCTGTTTGGCTTCCTTACGCCATAGGCGGAAAGAGTCAAACATCGCCGGTCGGGCTTTCTTCTTAAAAAGTTTAACCTCCAGATTATTCAGAATCTCTGTGTCAAAACTACCATATTGGGGCCATTTCAAAACTCCATCTTTCCTGGTGTATCGGATCCATACTTCATTATATATGATGGGGCCTATCCCATGTTTCACATATAGTTCATAGGTTGGAGTTCCAATCGGAGGAACCGGACACGAGTCCTCCAATCGGGAATCCCTATTATAACCAAGACAAAACAAATTTCCATATCTGCTAAGACCAGGCATCTTCCCTCTCTAGTCTAGCTTCAAACTTCAAAGGATTATCGAATACGATAGTCTCGTGAATACACGAATCCCTCGGCTTTGGTACTTGCAAGTTCCAAATCAAAGATCCCAAGGGGATACCAAACTAAGAACCAAACTAAGGACTGGGAGACGCTCCGCTTATACTTAACTGAGGTATCGATGACGTCACCAGAAGACTCGTTTATCGTTTCGCTCTACCAAATTATCAAGGGTCCAAAACAGGGCGATAGTCAGGGCAGCAGTCCTTCGTAGCCGTCGGAAAGCGGGGAACCTCGCAGCAAAGACTTTCGGACCACGTCGACATACAGGGGTCGATGAAGTGGCGGCCTTCCTCCAGAATTTTCACACAAAGCTCCTCACGAACCTCTGGCTTGGACTGGTACCGCTGAAATCGCCCCACGTTGGGCGACAACTGAAGTACTGGGTTTTTCAGAACCCAGCGGTGCCAGGGAACACACCCTAAGACTTCGAGTCCTTCCTGTTTCAGACTACAGAAACACAGTGGCCCTCATTCTGACCTTGGCGGGCGGCGGAGGCCGCCCGCCAAAGTCCCGCCGTCAGGTTACCGTTCCGCGGTCGAAAGACCGCGGCGGTAATTCTGACTTTCCCGCTGGGCTGGCGGGCGGTCGCCTTCAGACCGCCAGCCAGCCCAGCGGGAAAGAGGCTTCCACGATGAAGCCGGCTCGGAATCGAGCCGGCGGAGTGGAAGCTGTGCGACGGGTGCAGTTGCACCCGTCGCGTATTTCACTGTCTGCGCAGCAGACAGTGAAATACATGTAGGGGCCCTCTTACGGGGGCCCCTGCAATGCCCATGCCAGTGGCATGGGCACTGCAGGGGCCCCCAGGGGCCCCGCGACCCCCCCTACCGCCATCCGGATCTCGGCGGTCCGACCGCCGAGATCTGGATGGCGGTAGGGGGGGTCGGAATCCCCGCGGCGGTGCAGCAAGCTGTGCCGCCGCGGAGGATTCAATGGGGCCGCGGTACACTGGCGGGACCCCGCCAGTGGTGCCGGTCCGACCGCGGCTTTACCGCCGCGGTCGGAATCCCCATTGGAGCACCGCCGGCCTGTCGGCGGTGCTCCCGCGGTCCTCCGCCCTGGCGGTCAAAGACCGCCAGGGTCAGAATGACCACCAGAGTCTTCTTGGTGAAGTCAAAGATCTTGTTTATTTGCTGCAGCCAGCAACAGGTATCCTAGAAGTACAACACGGTGTATATTCTCAGGAGACTGCTCTCTTTGCAAAGCTAACCTTCTCTTTTATACAAAATATTATGCTTTAGGCAAACATTCCTTATTTTACAGTTGACCATTCACATATTTTCAGTACAAAGAAATAGCAGGGTTGTGATGACAAGCCCATATTTCAGTTTGTCCAGCCCTCAATCAATTACCCGGCAAGGCTCAGTACTTTCATCAGATATCAACGGACCCCCAATATAAACAGGCACCTCCTCCTTGTAAAGCAAGTCATAAAGAAAGAAACAGGGACAGGTGTGTGTAAGATTAGGCATGGTTTGTGTGTGATGAAAGGTTTATGATGTGTTGTGCCTTGATAATAATCTCATTCGGCCACTGGGAAAGAAACTGGCCGAACAGGTTTGGCTTCAGGCAGTGGAGTCAGCTTGCCCAGGTCACAGAGGAGTCAGCAAAGGTGTACGTGTCCAGACTCGTTTTCAGCATTAGACATTGGCCTATGTGAGGGCAATCATAAAATGGCTGTCGTTTAAATGGAACACGAGGGTTCAGGACGGAAACTCTGATATTCGGATGATTTTGTTACCCGAATATGAATACAATGCTTGTGCATACTCTTCTAATCATTCCCGGTCTGCTGATACCAAAATCGTTGTGATACGATGACGTTTATAACACGGGTCCAGAATTTTCAGTACCACAGGCCAAAGACAGCAGGCTCCAAAAGCACTACCCTGGCACCGTCTGGGAGTGGGGTGCCACCCAGCACACCGGAAAAGGGAGGAAAGGGCCACAGATGAGCAGGGAAGGGTGGCAAGGGCAGCACGCCCGACAAGTCCAGCCACAGCCCAGCTGCCCAGGTGGGCCCCGCCAGCCACAGCCCAGCTGCCCAGGAGGGCCCCGCCAGCCACAGCCCAGCTGCACCGCCATCTCAAGAACCGCTGAACAGGGCACCGCCATCTCAAGAATGGCTGAACAGGGCACCGCCATCTCAAGAACCGCTGAACAGGGCACCGCCATCTCAAGAACCGCTGAACAGGGCCCTTCCAGTCAAGAACCGCTGAACAGGGCACCGCCATCTGAAGAACCGCTGAACAGGGTCCTTCCAGTCAAGAACCGCTGAACAGGGCACCGCCATCTCAAGGACCGCTGTACAGGGCACTGCCATCTCAAGGACCGCTGAACAGGGCACCGCCATCTCAAGAACCGCTGAACAGGGCACCGCCATCTCAAGAACCGCGGAAAAGGGCACCGCCATCTCAAGAACCACTGAACATGGCACCGCCATCTCAAGAACCGCGGAAAAGGGCACCACCATCTCAAGAACCGCTGAACATGGCAACGCCATCTCAAAAACCGCAGAAAAGGGCACCGCCATCTCAAGAACCGCTGAACAGGGCACCGCCATCTCAAGGACCGCTGTACAGGGCACCGCCATCTCAAGGACTGCTGAACAGGGCACCGCCATCTCAAGAACCGCTGAACAGGGCACCACCATCTCAAGAACCGCGGAAAAGGGCACCGCCATCTCAAGAACCGCTGAACAGGGCCCTTCAACTCAAGCACTGCTCCGCTGGGCACCGCCGTCTCTGCACCGCTCCGCTGGGCCCTTCATCTCAAGCACCGCTCCGCTGGGCCCTTCATCTCAAGCACCGCTCCGCTGGGCCCTTCATCTCAGGCACTGCTCCGCTGGGCCCTTCATCTCAAGCAGCGCTCCGCTGGGCACCGCCGTCTCAAGAACCGCTGCGCTGGGCCCTTCATCTCAAGCATCGCTCCGCTGGGCACCGCCGTCTCAAGCACCGCTGGCCCATTGGCAGAAGGGGCAGGCCCGCATCTGTGTTGGGCAGGGCTGCACGAAGCACTCTGGGCACCATGCCTCCTCCAGAACCAGTGGAGTCAGTAATCCACTTGTGAAACTGTGGCTTTGCACTCCCCAGGATGGCACAGTGGACAATCCACCCACTGTAGAGACTTGTGAGACTGTGGCTTTGCACTCCCCAGGATGGCACAGTGGGCAATCCACCCACTGTAGAGACTTGTGAGACTGTGGCTTTGCACTCCCCAGGATTGAACAGTGGCCATGGAGGCCCCTCGTGGATCTGGCATCGTGGACTCATCTGGCTGAGGTGCCTCCCCTTCCCTTCCCCATGAGGTGCCTGTAGTTTTGCTATCTGATGCCCCTGCAGTGTTCTCTCCATTGGAGCCGGGTATCCTGTGTGGGCTTTGCCCATGTGTTTAGGCCCATTGGCCCACGAACAATGGCTGATACCCAATTTGGACTGGACAATTTACATATGTATATATAGTTATAGATGTTTAATATATTTTTTTTACTTAGCCGTACAATATACTTCAAATTTCATGATCATTTTTTTTTGTCTTTGCATTCTTCCGGGGGGTTTGGGGGTGTCACTCTGAGTTGTTGCTCTGCATTGATGTGTATGTAGTTGTGGGTGAGGGTGGGTGTGTCGCGTATGTGTGTCCCCGTAATTTTTTGCCTCCCCTGTGTCGTAGGTGCAGTACTCACCGTTGTCTTCTGCGCCGGCGTTCGTGCTCCTGGTAGAGGAGCAGGAATACAATAGCTGGTAGGATGTGTAGTTCGGGTTCCATGCTGTCCAGATTCCTCGTGGAGTGTGTAGAGGTGAGCGTTTTCCGTTCGTAATGTCTGTTTCCGCCGTGTTTTTATCGGCGGGGCTACCGCCCCGGAAAAGGGTGGCGGATTGGTGGGTTGTGATAGGGTGGGCGGTACATTGTCTCCCGCCTGTCTGTTGGCGGTGACCGCCACGCTGTTTGTTTGTCCCGCCGTGGCGGTCGGAGTGTTAAAGTGGCCCTCTCTGTTGGCGGTTTCCGCCAGGGTCAGAATTCCATTTTTTACACCGCCTGCCTGTTGACGGGTTGGCCGCCGCTTTAACACCGACCGCCAGGGTTGGAATGACCCCCCATGTCTGCCACCTCACAATACCATAGTGCCATCAGAATGTAGCAACAGGTCACAACTAAATTCCATTCCTGACACTTGCAGGCTGAATACACAGAACTCCCTCTGACACAACCTTCGGCCAGAGGGGTACTAATCACCACCCCACCCCACTTCCCTTCCCACCTCAGTCTCTCACAACCAATGTACTCTTATTAACTCTGGGTGTAACCACTGCTCAAGATAATTGCCAGACCAGAACTGGCACTCAGCGGTTCACAGGAGGTCAGGTACACAGGTATGGAGTAGATAAAGACCTTTCACTTGCTGAAAAATTGTTGGGCCCCTGACCCTGTGGGCTAAATCTACAGCCCCTTAGTAGTCTAATTTTCTTTGTAGTATCAATCAGGCCCCTACATTGAATCCCAACTTTGTTGTTGTATCACGAGCATCCTAGCCAGCATCCGTGCTGTCACTCTGGGTATTGGGTACCTTGGAGATTTGTGAAAAAGGTTCCTGGTCTGCAGTGGCCAACAAAGCAGTCTGCACAGTTCCATCAGGATAAACCAGGATGTGACCTTCCTCCTCTGTTTCTGGTACTTGGAGCATTGCCTATGGTGACATTTATGTAAAACGTTACCAGTGTTATGTTATGCCAGCATTTTGTCATGGTTGCCCTCAGAACTGCACATGCCATGTTTGTTCTCCCTTATTCTAAAAATTACTTTTAATGTGGCTATATCTCCATTTTGCCACAGGTGTCCCTGTAGCAAAACATTTCTCCAGTGTGGCAGATTTAGCAATTTTCCACAAGTGTATCTAAACCAAGAATTAAATTCAATATCCCACCACTAGAATGCTCCAGTTCTCCCAAATGCCTAGTTGCACTTTCTGTGTGCCAATTTCAGCATTTTGTGTGTTTCTAGGGCAACAAGGTTATTAAATCCTGGGGGCCTCCTTTTTTAGTTTTTGGCACAGGGCAGAACCGCAAGGATTCTTGCTGTGCTTCCCTGCATGAAACGAAAAGAGAAGGAATGAACCGTATCTCTGAGATATGGTGCATTCCTGTCCTTTTCCCCTGCGCTGGTGCACAATGGGCTGCCATGGTGCATGTGTGTCTGCGTTGTAGGGATGATTGTTTTTGTGCAGTTTTACTCTTTTTATGTGTGCTGCAGGATGCAGTACACACAGAAAAATGAAATAATGCAGAGAACCAAAGGTATTTCTCTTCTTTCCACCTTCCTTATTCCTCCTCTGTAGAGTCGCAGGCTTTTGGTGCATTCCCACATTTACCAAATCTTGTAAATCCAGGACATTGTCAAATGCCATTCAGTGTTATGAGAAAATAATTACTGTAACGCCCATGACACACATCCCTATCGCAGGGTGAGGAAATGCAGTGACTTGTGTTGCATTACCTCAGTCCATATCTATAAGGCCATGAAAAGCTATGCATGGTGGCTTTACGTGGCCTTGTAGCTATGACTGTTCAGTGTGCGCCACCGGAGCATCACAAAAGTTACACTTCTGTGGCACATAGGGGCTTGTAAATAAGCTCCTTAGGGCCTCATTTATGAGGTTTTAAGCAGGGCAGTGCCACATGGATTTTGCTTGCCTGCCCTCTATCAAAAGAAAAGGGCCTGAATATGCCATATCTATGAGATACAGTGCATTTATGTCCTTTTCCCCTGAGCTGGCGCACAATGGCTGCAATGTGCCAATGCAGGCAGCCTTGCACAACTGTGTAAGAGTGTCTGCACTGTAGGTATGATTGTTTTTGTGCAGGAAGGGACACCTTTCCGCACAAAAACAATCACAAGAGGCATTTTCCTTTTTCTGTTTGTACTGCAGAATGCAGAACACATAGAAAGAGGAAAGAAATGAGGAGAAATAAAGTTATTCTCCTTGTTGCGCCTCTCTTACCCCTCTCCTGTGGAGGCCTAGGCTTTTGACGCATTCCCAGGTTTATGAAATCTTGTAAATCTGGGAATGTGTCTAATGCCATGAGTGTTATGTGGGAACACCCACAATAAAGCCCATGCATGGCACACCTCCCTATCGCAGGGTGAGGCAACACAGCAACTTGTGCTGTGTTTCCACAGTCCGTAGCGTCAAGGCCATGAAAAGCCATGCAGGTTGGCTTTATGTGGCCTTGTAGATTTAGTCCTGCAGTATGTGCCACCACAGTGTCAAAAAAGTGATGCTAATGTGGCACATTGGGACTTGTAAATAGGCCGCTGTTACAAAGATCTTTTTCACATGAAATTTCTTTATAACTGCTCTGATCAAAGCCTGTTTAAAGCAAACAGCACTTTGTAATTTGATATGTGCACACACGATAGTGGTGCACAAGGAATACATACATACATACTTTAATGTGGGGCCTTTTTAATGTACTTTTTAAACCATTTAGCCACAATTTAGTCAAACTGCGTGTGAAATGTTTGTTAGTATCTTCTGATTTGCAGGTGTCAACAGATTTAATTAATGTTATCAACCAGCCTTAGAATCTGGGCCAAAACTGCAGACATGCTGAGCTGTCTTTGTACTGGTAAATGTATTCAGTTTTTTTTTATATGTTTTTAGCATATCGTAAATGAGAAACATGTTTTTTGTGTATACTTCTGTGTATATTCTTTGAAAAAAGTGTTTGTTCTTTAAACAGGCGTACTGCTAAATAAAAGTAAAATAAACTTGAGCTTGAGTATTTTGTCAGGTACCTCAAATGCTAAGAATTGCCTTCAGTATGCCAACACCAGCATTTTGCTGTGAGTGCCTAGAGAAGTCAAGAATAAAGAATTACCGTCCGTAAACCACGGTCAGTGACAGAGTCACAAGTATAACACCACATTCTCACTCATGCTTACTTACAGTCACTCACTCACACTCAGTCTCACTCATGTATTCTTACTCATTATTTATTCATCATTTCTTCCACTATCACTCCAACATGCTCATTTCTTTCTCCCACATACTCACTTGTACTCACCCTTTCTCTCACTCACTCATTCTCACTTTTTCTCACCCAAATTCATGCATTTCTCTCTTACAGTTACACCCACACCCTGTGACTCATTTTCACTCATTCTAGATCAGTCTCATTCACACATTCCATTACACTCTCCAACACTTCCCTGCACTCATTTATTCTCACTTACTCACTTGCAGTTATTCTTCCACTCATTCTCTCTACACCTACTCACTTACTGACACTAACTCTCACTTATTCTCACTCACTTTCAGTCATTTGTATTCACTGACATGCCAACATATACATACATTTACTCACATAGACACTCTCTCAGCCACATGCCCAGATACAACATATATTTAATTTTCTTTACCCAGTTTCCATGGAATGGACTATTCCAGCTCCTGCTGCTCCATTATTTAATACACTAGTTGTGATTAACAACTATGATTCACTGTAAGTAGAATACAAAATTATCAGAATGCAAGGACCGATGAGCCCTAGGGCTAACTGTCCCTGTGTTTTTTCCACCTCAGGGACCATGGGTCGCAAAGGCAGTGTCATGGGATACAAGGGGCAAGCCAAGAGTCACAGTTATGACTCCTGGTGACGCATACATGATGTCTGTGATCATTCAGTTCTGAGACCGTTCTAGGCAGTTCTACACTTTTGCTTATTCCACTTAGATTGATCCAGCCATGGTCTTTGTAACAATGTATACGCAGGAAGGTGGGGTTGATCTTGGAGTCTCTAAGAAAGAGAAGGCCAAGACAAGGGCACAAAGGCAACGATGGCTGCCCCACTTAACTCTATGTTAATTTGTTGTGGTAGCCCTTCCAGGAACAATGGCCAGAGAAGAGCTTGTCCTGACTATAATTCACATCTGCTGTCTAGTCTTTCCTTCCAACTCTCTATCTTAGGTACCACTTAAATAGAGTAAATACAAAATGGATTTCAGTGTGTATATGGCCAACTGTCACACACACGTCCCCAGACAACCATCCTTTACACATTCCAAATGGTGTAGGCATGAAACATCCATGTCCCGCATGGGTAGGCGGAGGACTTGGTGGCAGAGGACTGGCAGATTAATAAAAAAAATTTGAGCTAGGCCAGTAGGTAACTCTTTTTGCCTAGACAGGTGAAAGACCTGCCATCATACAATAAACATTGCTATCGTCACTGTCAGTTCTTGCCAACCTAGTGAGTTGAAGGTAGCCGCTCTCAGTAAAGATGTGACATGTGCTGTTCCTCTCTAGACCACAAAGCGTTGGTCTGTGTCTCACTCCCTTACACTAAAGTACCTTTAAATGACCTCACAGCCATGACGGTTGGGTGTGTTTGAGTGTAGCTTTTATATTCAATATTAACATGAAAAGCTTGCAAAATGATGTATAATGAAACTGTAGAGAAAATGTATCAATGTGCTATTAATGTGCACGTTTGAAATGTGCCCACAGGGAGTGGCCATCAATGTATACGATGATTAATGAACTTGACTAATAATTAATGAATAATGTACTAATGTATGATTTTGTACTAGCATTATGAATTATGTATTAAGGTTGCTAAGTTAATCACTAGGCCTTAGTTAGCAAGGGTCTAGGCCTAGCTGCCTGGTCTCATATTAACTGTGTTTTTCCTGAAAGTGTAATGTGCTGTCTTCCTGAAGGACATGGAACTGTACTTTTCCAGAAGCTAGAGATGTGTGTGTAACCATAGTAAGTTCTTTCTCATGAGACCCAACTTGCTCAAGGAGACATTCTTGCCGAATGCAACAGTGTAATTCGCAACAGGTACAAGGTTGTCTAAACTGATAAAGACAATGGAACCACTGACTGGAGCGACGAGTGTAACTTTTCTTGCCTGACATTCTACCAGTTGAAGACGTCAATCACAGCAGCCAATAAACTGCATGAGACCTGTCTTAGGTGAAAATTCTAGTAAGGTGATCAACGGATTATTGGACAGAGATAACGATGCACAAAACATTGACCAATCGGAAATTAGAGACTTGTCTGACAAATTCAATTTAACAACGTAGCACAAGGAGAAATCAGCCATTAGAGGGACACTCTTGCTGTTACTCTGATATTCCGTCTAAGTCTTTGCTATAGATACTTTAAACCATCCCCATTTCTTGCCTTGCCCGATACTTACTTCTCCTCCTTATGAGGCAAGAACTTTTTTTGCCCTGCTTTGCTGAGACTTTGCTGCTCTATCCTGGCTGATGGCGAATGAACTGCTGTCCTGAGGACGAAGACTGACTCTGAATGCTGACCCATTACGGAGGGTAACTATATGATAGTGAAATTGTAATTGTCTGTTTGCCTTTCATTCTAGGTACCAACTGCTATTTTGATTGAGTCCTTACTTAGATGTTTTCTAAATTTATGTTGCTAAATCATTTTGCATGAAGCCCAACGTGCTGATGCTAATTAGAGGTTAGTTAAGGAATTCATCAAAACGGATGTAAACAGACAAATGACTGAATCTTTGCTTTGTTGAATACTGTACTAATGATACTCTGCTAAAGTTGATTCATGTTGATGTCGTGCTTTGTTCTTATGTTCATGATCTTTGCTTTGCTTAAGTCTTATTCAAGTTGCCATATTGTCACATTGATGATGTGTTTTCTGGTATTGAGACTTCTAAATTTGCTAGTAGAGTGTAACAAATAGGGAAATAAATATCCTAAATCTTACTACAGTTGTGTTGTTATTCTGGACCTAAAGGTCATGGTGTGTTTGGATCTCATTAAATGTTATTGATTAGATGGATTGATTAGCTTTTGCCAATATTGATTAGGTTATTGATTCATATTATGAGATGTTCATGAGTTATTTCATCTTAAGGAGTCCCCAATCAGGGTCAAAAGATTCATTGGCCTAAAACGAGTCCCTATGTAAGCTAATTATCAAGATTGGGGCGCGTTATCAGGTGTGGTGGTTTACACAAAGGTTGTAGCTTTATATGATGTTTTCGCGGTAAGAACAGGTTAACTCTAGAGCCATGCTGAGGACCTTTCTCCATACTAACGAGAGCCATGCCCTTTCGGAGCACAGGCGTAAGCATACAAATGAAGGAGATAGAAGAATAGGTAGTGAGAATGAAAAACAGTGGTGATGGGGTAACATAGAAGTAAATAATAGTGTAGGAAGAAATATCAGCCAGACATCTCTTCCTTCACCATAGAGGTCAACCAACAATAGAATTCAGCCCTAGTGCCCCCTCTCTTACTCCCTCTCATTTCATTTCCGTCAATGTTTCAATCCATCCATAAACAAAGTTTAGCCTTTTATAATCTTGTTCAGAGCACAGGCTTGGACTGCCTCTTTATTACCAAGTCATAAGAGCAATTCAATCTGCTCACAATAGGTCTTGGTTCAGAAGAAAATACTCTAGTGTTTCGTTCCACGTAGGAAAAAATAGGGCAAGTTGGAGAACTTCTACATGCTAGCCCTTCATCAAATGTTTTCTCATCGTTTCCAAGGAGATTAGAGGGCATAAATAGACCTATAACGTTCCTATTTTCAAATCCTCTTCCATGAAAAATATCAAACATTTTGCTGTGTGGTCTAAAGTCAGCTCCATGGGTCTTTTCCAAACATATGGAAGTGGTAGTGAGGACAGCTGAAGAGAAGAACATTGATGTTCCCATATGTGGATGATTGGCAAGTAAAAAAAAGTTCTGAACAATAAAACGCCAGTAAGACAAAGAGTCTAACCTGGCTTTTCTCTGAGACCTGGATCTTCATATTAACTCATCAAAACTGAGTCTACATCTGGTGATAAGAATACAGTCCCATGCTAATGAGGCTCTTGCGCTGCTGTTGCATCACTTTTTTTGACGCAATGGCGGCGCAAACCACTAAATCATATTTATGATGCTACACAAGGCCACTTTGTGTGGCTTTGAATGGCCTCCTAAATATAAAGTAAGGAAAGGCAGCACAAATCGCTGAGATGTCTTACTCTGCACTAGGGAGGCATTCCATGGGCACTGTGGTGGGTGTTCCCAAACAACACCCATGGATTTTGAGCTTGTAATCTTGGGTATTCAACAAAACCTTACATCTCCCCAGAGGAGGCACATTGAGAAAAAATATCTTTATCTCTCATTGTTTTATCCACTTTCTATGTGTGCTGCATTCTTGTGAAAACAATCCTACCTACAACACAATCATCCCTGCACTATGTTGCAAGGGTGTATGCATTGGTGCTAGGCTGCCAAAACGGCACCAGCACAGTGAGAAAGGACAAGAATGTGCAATATTGCTTAAATCCAGCACAATCCTGTCCTTACCCTGTAACGCAGGGTAGCGCAGCAAGGTAAATTGCTGCGCTGCTCTGCTCCACATTTTTCATAAATATGCCTCACAGTCCTTAGGGAGGCACAACAGACATGCATCTGGAAAAAATGTCATCCTTACACTTGCAGATGTTTTCTCTGAAAGTGACAAGGGCCCCAACGGTCGGACAAGCATTATTTCTCGTGGGCAGCATGGTTCATGCATTTTAATACTTCACAACACGAGACTGCACATGCATTCTCCAGAAGAATCCCTAAAAACAGTTGTGCCAGAAAACTGTGAAATGAACGATGATAATACTCAGCAACCTGTGTATTCAGTCTCGAGCGATAGTACAAGAAAGTGAATATGCTGAAGTCAGTCTCACTCGACGGTCCTCCAACCACAGTCTCATTTGTCACAGAATCATCCCGTGAAGGCTGCAGAGTCCACAGAGGAGATGTATTGTTCCAAGGAAGATGATCTGAAAAGCAGAAGTTGTACCTCATCAACAAGCTCTGAATGAGAATTGCGTGTCTGGCTTTGAAGTCCTTCCTTCCATCCATCCCTGCAAAAATGGCACTAATTCAAAGAGACATTTCAACTACCTAGTGTTTTGAGCTACCTTTGGATAACAACTTTATGGTGCAATCTCAGCAAGTTACTCATTAAATAGTATAATAATATCATTAAGGAAAAATGGACTCAGAAAGATGAATATATACAAATATTAATTACCTTGCTCAAATGAATGGGAATAATAGGAATTTGATGGAATGAATGAATGAATGAAGCTTATTGTTCAGTTCATTAAAACTTACAGTTTAAGATAGAAACATAAAAAATCGGAATGTAAACTTGAAATACGGAGATAAGCTGAATACGCGTAAACTTTGAGGCTCACTAAGATAAACAGGTTACAAAGCGCTAGAAAACGGCAGTACTTGCCTCACTATCCTAAACTGTTGGAGGGAAAAAAGTGCACCAGGATGAAAATGCGGGAGCATCAGAATGTTAACAAGAAATGTACAGATAAGACAAATAATATAGAACATTGAGGCCCGCTAAGGTAAAGTGATTAGTGCATTAACAGGTTGCAATGTGCTAAAGCAGCTATAGCAGTTATGTCCACAATGGTGGACATCTCACACTAAATCGTTTTCATTAATCAATTCACCAATAGATTACTCAAGCCGATTCAGATCTAAGGTTACCTCGGAGCAGATAGGCGCTGTTCCTGCCTTAACAAAGATACTTGGCAGCAACTTAAAGAACAAATACTGTGAAAACTAATCATTTAAACTATAGACTATATAGCACAAAAAGTTAAAATGTACAGTGGGAGATCCAAGTGGATAGCACAACAAAGGTTATATCTATCCTGTTACTGCATGTTTTGCTAAGCCAGTTTTTTTGGGGCCAGGGACATGAATTTCAAGAATTTCCTGCTAAGCACAGGGTCTTCTCCTTGATGGCAGGTTATCACTGCTTGTCAACACATGCGTATTCTTTTCTTTCGAAAATGGATCTCCAATAGTCCCTTTCTATCTTCCATCAAAGCTGGGCATGTGCGAATGATATGACAAATGTCCTCCTTTGCATATAGCACAGCAGGCATAAAGTTTGCGGTGGAATGTTTCATCTAGGCTGGGGAGTAACATAGGATGTTAAAACTGTCCAGTCCCAAACTCAGCAACTGGAGCTTTGCCCTCAGCCGAAGCAGTTCTCCTAAGTACGGTTGTGACGTCAAAAAAAGTATGTGCCGATTGTAATCAAAGCATGAGATCTTTTTGCCAACCGGGCATTGTATGTCAAGGAAGAAAGCGTTCTCGACTACTGAATTACTTGCTTTATTAAAAGCAGTCTGACTGAAAGATAGAGCCCAAAGTGGCTGAGCCTGCAGTGTTTTATTGCCAGATTCATATATTCATGTGCCTGGATATTGACTGGGTCAAATATTTTGCTCCACAAAACGTTGCTTAATGTGTCTCATTGCACTTTTTAAATTTGTAACAAGTTTTTAAGAAGGCGCTAAAACTAGGCCCCTGCACCTGCAGGTGATAACCAGTGATCGCATTGTCAATTACTATATCTGCTCTTACCGAGAGCTTCTCTTCAGAACGCTATGGAGGGAACAAGCTTTGCAGCCATAACTTGCAATAAAGGATGGAGATACATACCTTTTAGTGAAGTCCTTATGGCGTAAAAGATAGCCACTAGAGTGGTAATCCTTCTTGATATCGAACACCTGTGTATTATGAAGGAACCTTTTGAGTAAAGAAATCATCCCCATATACTTATATACTGACACCGATTCCAGGGCTGAGCTTTCCAGATGGAAAGTTGGAGCCGGGCTTTTTCTTGTATAAACTAGCATTGACTATAAGCTATGCTCTGCAGCATATGTTGCGGTGGCATTTATTAGCCTTTGCATGCTGACCTTCGTGTGGCTGATCAGTACTACATTATCGGTGTACAACATATGGAAAGCATTGTGCCTGACAATTTGGGGGAGTTCAAATTTACTGTGTTGAGCATTGCAGTCAGTTCTGCTAAATATACATTGAAAAGATACTGTGCAAGGACGCATCCCTGCTTCAAACCGTTGCTGGTACAGATTTTCGTTGAAACTGTTGTTCCAGATCCCAGTCTAACCGTAATCCAAGTATTGGTATATAATAGTTGGATGGCTTTGAGGAGTGCTGGAGAAATTCCCTAATTCAGTTTACTTCAGAGAGTGTTTCTCTGAAGCACGTCAAAAGCAGAGCGAAGGTCCTCAAAGCAAAGGTGCAGGATTTGGGATCCCAATTTTGCTTTGTCGATTGACAAGGAAAGCACTGAGATGTTTATAATTGTTACTGTGTCTTTAAAAAACCCAGTTTGATTCATCGAACTAGTGAATTTTCCTCTGACCCATCAATTCACTTAGCCAACAAAATGTTACCAAAATATTTTGCCTCCTCGTCAAGCAGAGCAACCAACCTGCAATTGGTCAGCAGTGTCTTATTTCCTGTTTTTTAACTGGAGCTATTATCAACCCCGCCAATTGTTAAGTTTAACCTAGTGAAAGAGGACATAGTTGAAGAGAGGACATAGATGTTTTACCCAATATTGTGGATTTTCTTTAAAAATGGCTTGTAGGAGTCATTGGAGCCAGGGGCTCCATCACAGCGCCCTGAGGCGATTACTTTTATTATGCCATCAACAGAGATGACTTCCTGTGGTCGTTTAGACAGACAGCTTATTTGGTGTTGATCTTTTAGGCTTCACTAATCTGATCGTGCTGCCCCCAAACATTTCCTTCAAATAGGCAACCAATGCTTCTTCCGATGTGTTGGAAGATGTGGGGGAGGCCTTGGTCTTTCTGCACGGTTAACTAGCTTCCAGAACTCTCTGGCATATTTTCTTCATAAGGCTGCTAATAATTTATGCCAATATTGATCAGTCTCCGCTTTAGCTGATTCCCAGGTTTCCCTTTTATATAAGTTTCTCATCTTGTTAAGGGCGACCTCTGTGCTATAGAACTTGGCCTATGTTGGAGTAGGTCTAAGTGCAAGATTTAGTTTATTTTTTGATATTGCAAGCTAAGCTGAAGGCCTCTTGGGACAGTCGTTTGGTTGCAAGCATGGCCTTCTTAAGTCAAGGAATTTGTCATCCAGGTCTAAAAGCTGGGCCATTTGCTGTAGAAGGTGACTTGAGTACACTTTCCCATGGTTTCCAAGCTTTAAGTTTGACATGAGTAATTGAACTTGTTGACCAGTTTAGCCTCCTGTAATTGACTGTGATGATAGTTTTAAGAACATGATACACTTGGTTGTGATCCTACATCACGGGGTTGAGTTGGATCCTTTGGGGTTGATGATAGCTTTCCAGACAGGTTTGTATCTCAGAGTAGCTGACCATTTGAAAAAGAAGGGTAGACACTAGGGTGTAATCAAAGTTAGTGATGAGTTGGCGCAAAGCAGGAGAAGATCCGGGAGACCTCTGAGTGCCAGATTAGATCAGTTGCTGCCAGGCTCCTTTCCTGTAATAGTGGGGTAGTTTCTAATGGAAGATTTGATAGTCCCTTCAAAAGAGGGGAATCTGCTCCTTTGCTGTTATTTTGTTAGGTGACTTGTCTAGGAGCCAGGAGGGACTTGCAAGAGGGGACCCTGTACTTTTCTCCTCTTTAAGTGGAGATTTCATGGGCTCTATGGATAATGCAGATTGTGTTGGAGTGTAATACACCTTAGCAGTTACTAGGCACCTCTTCTTTTCTTCAAGTTGTTTTGTTTGAGCTTATGTCATTTTGGAACTTTTTGAGACAGGACTGACATGGAATTTTACCGAAAGTGCCTGCTTAAGGCCAGTTCCCGAAGTTTCCACTAATTTGTCAACTGCTAAGGGGTTTTCTGCTACCAAGTTAGGTCGTTTTTTTTCTTGCAGCTGTGCTTTTAAAGGCCCATTCCTCCTATTGGAAGGGAGTCTTTTACTTGCTTTCTGAGTTATCTTAGGTACATTTTGGTAGTTGAACGGTTGGTGGAGTGAAGTGCGCCTGAAGGGGAGTTTGTAATGATGGGGGAATAGTGCGTCCATCAGACTTTTTAGGAAGGTAAATTTGTTCAAAGTGCTTTGCTGGGGTGCCAGCAACTGGTCTTCCAGTATGGGAGAAAGTAGAGGACTTTCACCTTGCTGTGTTTGCTGTTCTGTTTGTAAGGTGGGTACAGGAGCACCATTGTTTTCAGGCTCACAAGTTCGTCTCCGTTGCACCTCGTGTTTATCCGTGCCACCCTTGTCTTCCCAGATCTCATGGCATACAGAACTGTTGACATTGATCTTCAATCAATTAATCAATCAATCAGTGCTTCTATAGCGCATATACTCACTCGTTAGGGTCTCAAGGTGCGGGGGAGGGGAGAAAGTGTAGCATTTACCAGTGAGGTGGTTCATAAAAAAGCCATGTCTTCAGTTTCTTCGTGAAGCTGAGAAGGGAGGTGGTTTGTCTGATGTGGAGAGGGAGGACGTTCCAGGCTGTGGCTGTGAGGTAAGAAAAGGAGCACCCTCCCGTTCTGGTTTTCCTGATGTGGGGTACGTGGGCTGGGGTACCTGGGCTGAGCGTAGGGTCCTGTGGGGTACGTGGAGGTTGAGTTGATGGTTCAGGTAGGCTGGTCCAGTGTTGTGGAGGGCTTTGTGTGCATGGGTGAGGATCTTGAAGGTGATTCTTTTCTCTATGGGAAGCCAGTGCAGTGTATGCAGGTGTCACAAGATGTGGCAGTGTTGAGGTGGGTCGAGGACCAGTATGGCAGCAGCGTTCTGGATGATTTGTAGTTTGCGTATGAGTTTCTTGTTGATTCCAGCATAGAGTGCGTTGCCAAAGTCCAGTCTGCTGGTGATGAGGGCGTGTGTGACAGTCTTTCTATGTTCGAGGGGGATCCACTTGAAGTAGTTTGCATAGGAGGCGGAGGATGCAGAAGCAGATGGGGGTCACTGAGTTGATTTGATGGTTCATGCTGAGGTTTGAGTCAAAGATCATTCCAAGGTTGTGGTCTTGGGGGGGTTCAGAGGGTGGGTGGCCACCAGGAGTCATTCCACGGGTTGGGTTGAGGGCCCATGATGAGTACTTCTGGTTTGTTTGTTTGAGTTGAAGGCAGCTGTTTCTCATCCAGTTGGCGACTGCTTCCATGCCTTTGTGAAAGTTGTGTCTGGCTTTGTTGGCTTCGTTGGAGAGGGAGAGGATGAGTTGGGTGTCGTTGGCATAGGAGATTATGTTGATTCCGTAGCTTCTGACAGGGTGGCTAGCAGGGCTATGCAGACGTTAAACAACATGGGGCTGAGGGAGGATCCCTGGGGCACTCCGCATGAGGTGGGTGTGGGGTCTGCGAGGAAAGGGGCGAGTCTCACTCATTGAGTTCTGCCAGAAAGGAAGGATTGGATCCAGTTGAGGGCCTTGTCTCTGATGCCGGCTTCTTGGTGTCTTCTTATCAGGGTGTGATGGGTGACTGTGTAGAATGTCGCCGAGAGATCTCGTAGGATGAGTGCTGTCATCTCTCCCTTGTCCAGCAGGGAGTGGATGTCATCTGTTGCAGCCAGGAGGGCTGTATCAGTGCTATTGTTTTTCCTGAATCCGAACTGGGAGTTGTCAAGGATGTTGTGGTCTTCTATGAACGTGGCGAGTTGGCTGTTGACCACTTTTTCGATTACTTTCACAGGAAATGGGAGCAGGGAGATGGGCCTAAAGATTTTGAGGTCGGTGGGGTCTGTGGAGGGTTTCTTGAGGAGGGGTTTGATCTCAGCGTGTTTCCAGTCGTAGGTGAAGGTAGCGGCAGCTAGTGAGTAGTTGATGGTGAGGCGCAGCTTGGGGGCGATGGTGTCCACAGCTCTGTTGAAAATGTGGTGGGGGCATGGGTCCGTGGGGGCCCCGGAGTGTATGGACCTCATTGTTCTCAGCGTATCTTTGGTAATGAAGGGGTCCAGGTGGTGATTGTTGGTTTGTTGGTGTGGGGTTTAGGTGAAGGGGAGTCTGCACAAAGGTTGTCCTTGCTGAAACTGTCCTAGATGGTCTTGATTTTGTGGTGGAATTAGGGGTTGAGTCTGTCACAGAGGTTCTGTGAGGGTGGGATGTCCATTGTTTCACTGTTGGGTTGGGCAAACTCCATGATGATGCTGAAGAGTTTGTCGCTGTTGTGGGTGTGTGTGAGGAAATTCTGTCTTATATAGCTTTCTTTCTGGTGTCTCTGATGAGTTGGTGGTGTGCGGTGGTGGCGACTCTGAAGTTGCTATGGGCTGCTGTGGATTTGGTGTTTCATCAGATTTTCTCAAGGCAGCGACAAGTGCGCCTAGATTCTCAGACTACTGGGGTGAACCAGCCTGCTTTCTTTGTGTGGGTGCTGTTGTTCTTTTTGAGGGGAGCTATGGTGTTGGTGCAGTCAGCAATCCATTTGTGGAAGGTACATGCAGCGGTGTTTGGATCGCCATTGTGCGATGGTAGGGGCAGAGATGGTGAGGGCGGCGGTGAGCTGATCGTCGGTTATTCTCGTCCAGTTTCTATGTGGTGGTTGGGAGGGTGGTAGATGAGGCTTGTGGATTCTTCGGAGTATTCAGACTCTGTGTTCAGGCGGAGGTTGGACCTGTGGACGATGGCAATTCCCCCCCAAAGGTGGCTGGGGCAGTCTTTCCAGGTGAACTTGTATCCATGGGGGATGGCGATGTCCGGGCCTGAGGTGGTGTTGGTCCAGTCTCGGTGAGGAACACGACTTCCGGGGTGGTGCTGTCAAGGAGGGCCCAGATTTCTGTACGTGTTTATGAAGGGAGTTGATGTTGAAGAGAATGCACTTCAGAGTTTTCGGGGTCGGAGTGCTGTTGCTTGTGTGTTGTGCTGGTTCCAAGGTCTTGGTTGTGGTGTAAGTTTGGCGGCAGTGGAGGCAGCTGAAGGGACAATGGGTGTTAGCTGGTGATGCTTGTTTGCAGTTGTTGTTGCATCCTGGATTGAATGCGACGAGTGCTGCGATGTGTAGAGGCGGCTGGTGGCAGGACCAGGGATCCTGGTGCTGGTCATGGTCAGGTCGCAGTTGGGTCACGGACAGGCACAGATGGGTTTGCCTTGATACCCCACAAGCCGCCTTTCCATCTCAGGGGGATTTTTTATGATTTGCTGGGCTCCTGAAGATTATTGATGTCTATGGCTAGTGAAGACTACTATTACTTTTGCCTATATTTGTGTCAAACCTCCAATATATTTCTTCATCAGTTGAACTTTATCACAGGCCTCCAATGGAGGACTCTTCAGGGCTGAATGAGTGAGAGGAGAACCAGTTGCAAGAACCAAGGCAAAGGTGCACACAGTAGGGAGCAAGCCGACAAGGGTACTGGGTGGGCCACTTCTGCTCGCTACCGGTTCAATCCCCAGGGGTTAAGGCAATGCTCCTCCCATGCTCCTGGCCCCTCTGGGTAGACTAAGGTCCCAACTTAGCTTGCCTTGTCAATAGGCCCCATAACTCCCATGCCCGACAAACCAGAGTACCTATCACTTCAAACACAATGCATGCAGTGCAATTGGAGGTCTCAAGATGCACCTCATTTCAAATGGGCATGGGGGCTTTTCAGGGCCTTGAGAGCTTGGGAATCTCAGGTGCCTCAAGAGAGGGGCACAGCTTCTGGCACCAGTACCTGCTACCTCACTTGCAGCTACAGCTCGCCTTGCGCTGCCTGCCAACTGAGCCTGTTTCCAAGTACCAAGTTCAGCGCCTGCCTCGAGAAGCTCCAGTTGTGGGGACACAGGTGCAAGGTGGGTTGGTAGGAACCAGCTGGGTCCAAGAGCCAGAGCTGGAGCAGACAGCATTGAAAACCCTTGGAGCCACCGACTGTTGTAAAAAATGGGCAAGGCAGCAGAGTCCTATGCCTTACATCCTTTGTGTTGGTTTTGCAATCAACCAAACAAGTAGTTTAATTGGATGTTTTGGCAAATAATTCAGGAAATCAGTGTATTAAAACTATACCTTGGAGGTCCCGATGATGGTGCCAACTGCTTTTAGTCCTGTATTATGACTGTTCTAAAAAGAAACTGGAAGTCTCTCAGCTCAAAAATAAAAGAGCTACTATCACAGCCATGCAGGAAACATGGGAAAGTAAAGATGAGTTGATGAAGGATATTTTGGCGTACAATTTAAACGTGTGAAGAGAAAATTTTGGAGCAAATTTAAGAACCCCTAGTGCCATTCTAACACCACATTAGTGTAATTTCTTGTACGCTAATATGGCGATAGAAGGCCAAAAACGCTGCACCCATATTAAACAAGTGACACAATGCATGCATTGCTCAACTTTGTAACCCTTTGTCCTACATCATGCCTGTGCCAGGCATAATATATTTAAAGAAGGTGTTCCCCGTTGTGGGGGGGGGGGGCAAAAAAGGCACAAAGAAATCTAAGAGATTTCTTTGCAGCATTTGTTTTCAGCACTTTTGATGCCTGCTCAGAGAAGGCGTTAAAAGGAGGCTTCCATTAGTTATAATGGGCCTCTGGGTGCTTTGCAGGATTAGCGTCAACATTTTTTATGCTAATCCTGCAAAGTGCCAGTCTAGCATAAAAAATTCTGATGATACATGGTAGCATTTGGGTGTAACAAAGGGGCGCAAGAAAGGTGGCGCTGCACTGTGTGCAGTGCAACGTTTCTTAAATATGCCCCTTTATATGTCACCTTGTGGACTAAGGGGCATATTTATGAAAAGTGGCCATGTAGACGTTGAACAACATTAAACACAGTGCAGCACCATTTTACCAGCACTCCCCCACCATGTGTGCTGTATTTAAAATACGGGGCACCATGGAGCAGGGTAGGGGCAATAGCATCATTTCGTTTATGCTGTTGATGTGCTCTGCAGGAGTAGTGCCAAAATATTGGTGCTACTCCTGCAGAGTACATAGTTGCCCACTGTATTCAATGGCATGCACTCATTTAACACCTGCTCTGCTCCCAGGTGTCCCTTCTAGCAGATAAAGAATCACTAATGGCGATTTGGCACTTTTGTTTGTGCTGCATAATGCAGCACACACAGAAGTGCCAAAGAGTCATTTTCAAATGATTGTTTATGTGCAAGAAGGGCCACCTTCCCACACATAAACAATAATTTCTGGCATTTTGCTCTTTCTGTATGTGCTGCTTTCTGCAGCACATACAGAAAAAGGAAAAAATGAGGAGGAATAAAAGTATTCCTCCTCGTTGCATCTTGCTAACACCATCCCTGGGGTGGCATTAGATTTTGGCACTGCCAGGATAGGGGAGTCTCCATGTCATGAAGCCAGGGATGCAAGCCAAATCGGAAGCAAATACTCTAGTCCCTAGTTACTCTAAATCTCCCTTTTTGTTGTTAAACAATGATAGGTGCTCGCAGCATTTAGAAAGATACAGATTCTAACAGCTGGGTCAATACATCCCTGACATCCTATAGAAAAGATGCTCTCCCACCCCAATTACCCCAATTGACACTGGATCGTCAAATTTATATGATTAATGTCCTAAAATTAAAGGCGGGTCAAAGGGAGACAACTGAGTCCTTAATTAACAAAGGGACACATTGGATTAATTTCCAGTGGTAGTGTTTTCCTTTAATACATTCTGATTCTGACATTGAAGATGCACAACACTTGCCAACCCATACCGCTGATCTTGATGCTATTAAATTGAGTTTGAGAAACCACTTCATAGCCAAGGTACTACTAGTGCTGGATGCGTGATCATTTCCTCCCCGTAATTCTAATATGCAATTTAAAAGCACTTCTGGTTTGTGACTCCTTTGTTCACATCACCTTGGGGGTTCGGACTTGAAAAGTAAACCTGCCCAGATAACTGCTAGAAATTTCCATAGCGATATGAATCGAGTCAGTGCTGTGGTACAACCACTTCCCTCCGAAGTTGTGTGATTTGTACTATCCCCCCTTAAAGAGGTTGACTGGCTGCATCATGCTCTGACTATCAACAATTGCGAGGGCACTTCTCTACCTAACACTTGCCTATCACTGGCTCAACTTTGCAACCTTGTACCCCACATGGCAATACTGCTTACCCATTCATTCCAAATGTTAATATGGACTGCCAGTGCAAGTCTGCTCAGACCCTCCCATGCATCCCCTCCTAGGGAATTGCTCAATTGAGAATGGGCCCATGTCCTCATTATTGTTATTATCTTGGAATGTAGCAGGATTGTGTGGGAAAATTACAGATCCTGAGTGAGGTACTTTCATCAGCCAACATGATATAATATTTTTGTAGGAGACATAGACAATGGGAAAATATTTGAGACTGGGTTATTAAAATTACAGTTTAGAAGCTTTACCATTCGGAGCCAGTCTCCCTTCTGGCGGCCTACTAATATGGGTAATGAATATGCCTAACGTAACTATAAACAAATAGATATTGATAGCAAAGACATCCTAGGTCTAACCACAAGGGAAAGCAGCCATTATAGTGTAACATGTGTACGACAGTACAGTGCAGAGAAATTAAGAATCTCCTATGTTAAAATTGCTCCCCCATTATTTCTCTAGAACACAGGACAATGCACCACTTTTGATTGCTGGAGATTTCAATAACACATTCAAGCCATTAGATAGCTTCACTTTGGCCATCTAAATGGAAGATGAAGCTAGGGGCATCCAGAAGCCGAAGGCTGAACCTTTACAACCCTGGTCAGCCTCCTCTATACAGCTATTGACCATCACTCTGACTTATGGCTTGCATGCCTGTAACTGGAGATCGCATCCAATAGAATCTGTGCCTCCACATTTGAACAAGGTGCTAGCCAGAATTGAATACATTATGTTATTTTAGACAGCGATACCTGGCACATCATGTCTGATTTCACAATTCTGCCTCAATAGGATAGTGACCATAATGCTCTCAAGTTAACATTAAAGGCCAATTTGTTCACCGATACCACCAACTTGGGCCCCCAATCAGAGATGTCTTTGACTTTATAGAATAAAAGGAAGTCTGTTAAATGGCTAAACTATGCCTTAAAACTGACACACTACTGCAAATTTATAATAAATGTAATAATGTTTTAGATCCATTTACAAAGAATTCAACACAATTCCATTACTTGATCTTCTTGGAACTGTGTTTAAAGCCTCGTATCATCATCAGTGCACAAATGGAAGCCAATGGTTCAAAAGGCCAGATTACCGGCCACCTGCTTGTGATTCAAAAGAGTGTCTCAAGGCCAAAGATACATTTTCAAGGCTGTCCAACAAGGAGTCCATGAGGAAATTGGTGAAGCTCACGCAAACTATAAACACATCAAATCCTCTTCCAAACAGAGTTGGATTGATACTAACTGGTTAACCCTGGTCAAGGGTAGGAAGAGAAAAGGTTCCTAGACTTTATGGTTCTCTAGAACTTTCCGTGCAACAGCAAACGTGGGTGGAACATTTCACAAGAAGGTACGCACCAACTAGTCCGCGGTTAGCAGAAATCAAGTTAGATGCTCTGAATCCTGGGAGTGATAAAGATAGTGACTTTATCTTATTTTCACCAATGACACTCTTAGGTCCCCAAGACCCGAGCACCAATGGCATCAGTAACTATATATGCAATCAAATACAAAGGTGCGGCAATAATCGCCTTGACCCCCATCCTGCATTTAGAGAATCTGAATTTTGGGTGGAGCCTGCACCTTCGACTGAAATATCTACAGTAGATTATAAATGAGATGGAGTTTGATGACAATCGTGAAGCACTATTGGGTGATCTCTTTACAAAGATTAGGACAAGATCAAAAACGCGATCTTCAAATACAATGAACAAAGATGGACTAAAGGCAAAGTTTATGATTTTGGAAATTTTTTTAAAAGCAAGAGCTTGCAAAGTGGTGGGATGGAGCTACTTTAAAGACATATATAGAAAATAAACGTATGCCTAGAGGACTTCGAATTTAGATTGTTCCTAATTTTGAAGCTCTGGAGGCAGATTTGTTGCATGAATGGGAAGAAGGCCTATGTGAGACATCTTACAAAATGATGGATATTCAGGTAACAAACTCAGGAAGAAAGGTGAAAAAATTGAGAGAGGAGATTGGTTGTTTTAGAGAAGGAAATCAGAGAGTTAAATCTATTAGAGGCGACACAAAAGAAGTATGAGATTCTAAGAAAGGAATTATCATGTTACCAGTTATATTTAAAGGATAAAAAACAAAAGAAAATTAATCAAGATTACAATGACTATGCAAGAGGACGGATCTTCACTTTTGCAAGACGCTATGACGATGTGGTTGTTAATAAAGGTTCTGTACAAAATGATCACACTAGACGGACAAGCACCTCTTCAAGCAGCATATCTCTTTCATCCTGTGAAAAAGCGAGCCAGGAGAAGGGACAAGTAGTGATAATACCAGTGGTATAAAATCAAGGTTTTTTTTGCGAGGTACAGAGGTTCTGATTGGGCAACAAAAAAAGAGGGATCAGGGTAAAGGACATAGGACCAGAAGAGGAGGAAAGAAACATAAAACAGGAGTGCAAACCAGACAACAGGCCAAGAGCTTAAGAGGGAAGAAAAAATAAACTTAGCAGCTAAAAATAGTGATGAGAAAAATGATAAAATATATAATGATGAAACTTTAAATGATTTGATGATCATTAATTTGTCCTCAAGGGTATTATACCAGGAAGAAATACAGATATTAAATAAAGGATTACGTTTCTGCCCAAGTGCAAAATGTGATTTTGTAGGTTTACATGTTGATCTATTTAAATTTGTAAGAAATCAAAAATTAAAAAAGTTTTTTGAGGAACATCCTAAAAAAACTGAATGTATAGCAAGTACATCAAGTATCTCTAGTATTTCTATTGCAGATCTGAGAGATATGCATACGATTGCTACATTTGACAATACAGATGAGGAGGGAGATTTAACTCACATAGTAAGTAACTTGGACATTCAGGAGAATCTAAGCACACATAGGGCTAGATGTACCAAAATTTGGGTTTGCGACTCGCAAATTGCGAGCCTGAGCGACTCCCAATTTGCGAGTCGCAAACCCATATGCAGGATGGTGTCCCAGACACCATCTGCGAATCGCAAGGGGGTCGCAAAGACCCACCTCATTAATATTAATGAGGTGGGTCGCAATTTGCGACCTCCTTGCGATTCGCTGCACTCACAGGGATGGTGGCCTGCTGTAGACAGTGGACCACCATGTCTGTGACTGCTTTTTAATAAAACAGTTTTTTTTTGTATTGCAACTCGTTTTCCTTTAAGGAAAACGAGTTGCAATACACTCGAGAAAATGAAAAGTTTTTGTTTAATTTTTTCAGAGCCATTCACAAAGGGGAAGGGGTCCCATTGGGACCCCTTCCCCTTTGCGAATGGGTTAGCACCCATTTGTAATGGGTGCTAACTGCAAATTGCTTTGCGCCCGCGTTCGTGGTCACAAAGCAATTCTGCATAGCGATGTGAATCGCAAATAGGAAGGGGTACACCCCTTCCTATTTGCGATTCGCATTCCCATTTTGCGAGTCGGTAACCAGTTTACGACTTGCAAAATGGGAATGAGCATCGCAATGCATGTTTTGCATGGTGCAAACAGCGAAATTCGATGTTTGCACCATGCAAAACGCTTTGGGGCATATTTATACTCCGTTTGCGCCGGAATTGGGACGCAAAACTAACTCCATATTTATACTTTGGCGTTAGACGCGCCAAAGTCCATGGAGTTTGCGTCATTTTTTAGCGTGGACACCTACTTTGCGTTAATGAGATGCAAGGTAGGCGTTCACGTCTAAAAAATCGATTCCGAGGCATGTGCGTCGGATTTATACTCCCGGGCAAAATTCACGCCCGGGAGTGGGCGGGTCAAAAATAATGACGTACGGCCGCTTTTGCGCCGTTTTTTAGCGCCTGCAAAAGGCAGGCGTTAAGGGACCTGTGGGCTCTGAAGGAGCCCAGAGGTGCCCTCCCATGCCCCCAGGGACACCCCCTGTCACCCTTGCCCACCCTAGGAGGACACCCAAGGCTGGAGGGACCCATCCCAGGGACATTAAGGTAAGTTCAGGTAAGTTTTTTTTTCTTTTTTTTTTGTGGCATAGAGGGGCCTGATTTGTGCCCCCCTACATGCCACTATGCCCAATGACCATGCCCAGCGGACAGAAGTCCCCTGGGCATGGCCATTGGGCAAGGGGGCATGACTCCTGTCTGTGCTAAGACAGGAGTCATTTCTATGGGGGTTGGGAGTGAAAAAAAATGGCGCACATCGGGTTGAGGCGAAAAAATTGCCTCAACCTGACTTGCCCCATTTCTTGACGCCCAAGCCCCATATCCCCCTACGCCGGCGCTGCCTGGTGTATGTCGTTTTTTTCCACGCACACCAGGCAGCGCCGGCGGCTAACGGCGGCTAACGTCATTGATTAAATACGGTGCCCGCATGGCGCTTCAGAATGGCGTTAGCCGGCGCTAATTTTTTTGACGCAAAACTGCGTTAGCGCAGTTTTGCGTCAAAAAGTATAAATATGGCCCTTTGTACATCTGGCCCGTAGTCGCTTAAAATTACCATGGCTACGAATTATTAATCTTCAACATGAATCAATAAAGAACAACATTTTTTTTTTTGTTTATAAAGATTTTTATTTATTTTGAATAGATAGAACAATAACAAAACACAATAAGAAAAAACAAAGGGGAGAGACGAAAAGAAAAGAAAAAGCACATACACAATGCACCAGCAATTACAATTACTCGTACCGATACTAATACAAATACCGACATCCTGGCGCCCATAATGGGCTATATCATGTGTCACATCCAAATCGTTCATCCTTTTGGCCTTGGGACCCTTGTGAGTTCCACGAAATATGTAATGAAAGTTAGAGTCTGAGTTTGAACCCACCACCACAGCACATGGTCTGTGGTCTCTATTGTTATGCTGGCTGAATGAGTTCAGCGTCGTCTCCATCACCTCGTGAGTTGTAGGTTTGACCCTCCTATCATTGATAATCAGGGATCGTAGTTATTTGACTAGGTTACCTCCTTCCTGATAGGCAGTATCCTCAGGTGTTAGTGGAGATTTCTATTATATCAGGTGTCGAGCGAACTCTCCCAGTTACTCACACTCTATTGTACTTGTCTGGGCACCCCCTCACCTCGTACACTAGTTTTTCACATCTTGCACACCAGTCCATTCCTCGTCTCCACTTGGTGAGGGTCGGCGCCTTTACGGCTTTCCATTCTGACATGATTTCTCTTTTTGCAACCATGCAAGCCACTCCCAGGAAGATTCGATTCGCTCTGCTCAGGCCCATCTCGCCCATGGCCCCTAGCAAAAGTGGTATCGGGGATAACTCTATCGTAGTTTGCAAAACCTCAGAGATCTCCTCCAATATTGACCCCCAATATGACTCTATATTTGGACAAGCCCAAGTCATGTGAAAGAAGTCGGCTCCAGGTTGAGAGCATCGGGGGCACTCGTCTGTGGGGCGGAGACTAGCCTGGTGAAGTCGTTTGGGGGTGAGATAGGCTGAGTGTAAGTAAAGGGTTTGTAGTAACTGGAAACGTGTAGATATAGCCAGTGTTCGGGGGGCTGCTAGAGCTTCTCTCCAGTCTACATCTTCTATAACTCCCACCCATCCCTCCCATTTCTGGCGTAGCCTCTCAAGGGGGGGGACGTGTTTGCCAGGATAGCACGGTAGATCAGGGAGATCCCTCCCTTGTTTAGGTGTCCCATCATGACCTTTGCCTTGAGTGGACTGTATTCTGGTACGCTGTCCCCTGGTTTTAAATGTACTAATAAAGCATGTCTAAGCTGTAGGTACTTGTGAAATTGTGTATTATTTAGAGAGTATATTTTCTGAAGTTCCCCAAAGGATCGGATTTGTGAGTCACCCCAAATGTCACCCAGTGTAGATATTCCTATGGCGTCCCACTTACGGAATCCCTCTAGTGCGGGGACTTCCCTCAGCCATCTCCCCTGCCAGAGAGGGGTCTGCTGTGTTAGCCGGGGCCACCACCCCGTGACCTTCTGTGCCGCTCGCCACCCTGTCAGCACCATTCTAGTTATCTCGGGGATGGTCTGAGAAATCGCTCCCCCATATAGAGCTGTGAAGCCTCCGTTGTACCCAATCGCCTGGAGTTCTAGTCTATATGCCGGGTCGGTCCAGCCTCCCAACATCCAATCGTTAACCACCAATAGACGCATTGCCAGGTAATAAAAATATATATTAGACATTCCGAATCCCCCTTCACAGGTGTCTCTTTGACATGTGGCAAGGGATAGTTTGGGTCGAGAACCGTGCCACAGAAATTGGCGTGCAGTTGTCTCAATCTCGTTGAACCATTTCCGAGGGATTGGGTGTGGGAAGTTTTGCAACTGGTATAGGAAGCTGGGGAGTATCATCATCTTGTACAGTGCGACTCTGCCCAGCGTGTTGAGTGGTAAATTCCGCCAGCGTTGAAGATCTTTTTTGGACTTTTTAATGAGTGGCGTGATGTTAAGTTCCCATGTTAGCTCTGGGACCAGGGTTATATGTACCCCTAGATATTTAAAGCTGTTTCGGCGGGCTGGTATGTTTTCTTGCCAGCTTATGCATTTTCTGGAGGGGTGTAAGGGTATCAGTATGGATTTGCTGGGGTTTAATGTTAGGCCAGAGGCCTGCGAGCAGAGGTCCAGGAGTTCTAGTACGCGTGGGCCACTTGCTGCTGGGTTGGAAAGGTAAATAAGGACGTCATCCGCATACAATCCGCGACGGATAGGGAAGGGGTCTGAGATCACCCCGTTCACCAGGATACGGGCGGTTGGGTTAGAGTAAAGTAGCTTTACTAGACCTCGGAATTTGGGTCCAAATCCGTTCTTTCTCAGAACTTGTTCCAGATATGACCAGTCCACCGTGTCAAAGGCCTTCTCGAAATCTACTAGGAGGAGGGCAAGGGGGGACCCAGTCAAGGTGCCGCGCTGAGCCAGTGCGACTTGTAGCCTCCTAATACAGTGCCTGGTGCTACGAGTGGGCATAAAGCCACATTGATCCGAATGTATCAGTGTGGGGAGCACCGCTTTCAATCTTGTAGCGAGTAGGGTTGATAATATCTTAATCTCGGCATTGAGCAGGGAGATTGGTCTATAAGCCGAGAGGTCACGCTAGGGGGGTTGGTTCTTTGGGATCACCACTATTGTGGCTTGGTCTATTCCAGTGGGGAAGTGTCCGTTTTCCTCTGCTTCAGTAAGCATGCTGAGTAGGTGAGGGCTTAATATGTCTCCGCATTTATTGTAGAGCTCAGCTGGAAATCCGTCTGGTCCGGGCGTCCTATTTGTCGCCAGGCTGGCTATGGCTGTTGCGATTTCGGCCAGGGTTATGGCTTCATCCAGTTTCACCCTGGTCGCCTGTGCAATACTGGGGAGAGTGATGTCGTCCAGGAGGGGAGACTCCATTTCAGCTGTCGGACGGTGACGCACCACATATAATTCGGTATAGTAGGAGGCGAAGCTCCCTGCAATTTCATTGGGGGTTCTCCCTATCGAGCCCGTCTCGCTTGTGATCTCAGGGATAACTCTGTTGGCTAGTGGGCGCGTGGCCAACCAGTGGAGGAGTTTGCCGTTCTTGTCCCCCCAGCCATACACACGAGGTGCCGATGCTCTCCAGGCATGTTTTGCGGCTTCAAGCACCAGTTGCTTTATCTCCTCTCTAATCGCCGTTAGACGTCTTAGGGCCGAGGCAGATGTGGCTGTGGCCATGGAACGTTCCAGTGCCAGGGCTTTAGCCTCCAGGTCTGTCACTTGTTGGTCCCGGGCTCTCTCACGGGTGCGTATTCGGTGTTTGGCGTAGCCTCTAAGCGTGGCTTTACATGCGGCGCAGACCGTGCCCGGGGACCGTACGGACTCCACGTTGTGATTAAAATATTGGGTGAGGTGGTCTCTTATTTCAAGGGTATAGTCATTGTTTTGCAAGTACCATGCATTCATGCGCCACGTGGGGTGCTGATTGGGGGACGCGCTTCCCAGTCGGATCTGTACTGGGGAGTGGTCTGAGACTCCCCGGGGGAGTATCTCAGCACCGGTAACCCTGGAGATATCTAGCGCAGGCATGAACACCAGGTCAATTCTTGCCTGAGAGTGGTGACCTGCCGATGTGTGTGTGTATTGCCGTGCCCTGGGGTGCCATGTCCTCCAAACCTCACATAGTCCCAGTCCCGCCGTCCAATCGACTAAGTTGGATGCTCTCCCGGTTCGGACGGAGGAGATGGGTCCGGATACATCTAGTTCGGGGTCTAAGACAGCGTTAAAATCCCCTCCTACAAGTGTAAGTCCCTGCGGGAGGGCAATGAGAGTTCGGCGGAGGTTTAGGAAGAAGGTATTGAAGCCGGCTGGGGGGGCGTATGCACATATGTAGTTAACCGTTGATCCGTATAATGTACCGGTCACCGTTACAAATCTACCCTGTGGGTCCGATTTAGTGGAGGTAACTACTATGGGCAGAGAGCGATGGAATAGAATGGCCACCCCCATAGAGCCTCTTGTGAAGACTGCATGAAACACCCTGTCAAACCCCCCCCGCGCTAGCATGGGGCACTTGGTTCCAAGTAGATGTGTCTCCTGTAGGAGGACCACTGAGGGGGAGTATCTGCGCAGTGTACTAAACACTGCGGATCTTTTTATTTTGTCTAAGATACCATTAACGTTCCATGACAGAATCTGTGTCAGTGAGGGGCTTATTTGTACCATGTCTCTGTGGTGGGAAATTGAGCTTCGATTCAGGACCCATTGGTGGATGCATTGTCTGGAAAGGATCTGCACGATATATGTTGGTAATACTACAGTAATTTATCATAAACACTACATTAAGCCCTAACGTGAGCTTTAAACACCCCAACCTCCCCCCACCCCATACTTCCACCCTCAAAGCATCTGTCGCCCTAAAGCCCAACCGGGGCAATACAGCCATATAGACTGTCGTTGAGTGGAGTGGTGGACCCCTCCTGTATATCGGATCAATTGCAATACGTTAATGAGAACCCCCCCCCTTAGTGAAGTCACCAAAGAGTATAACAGAGAATCGACATCAACTTGACCTTGCTTCAGTTGTGTGTGGGCGGCGCCTGGCGCCATCGGCCGGTCCCAGCGACCCGGAGCCCGGCATATGTGGAGTCCCTTTCAGCCAAGGTCAGGGGACTGGCTCAGGTGATCGTCTATCTTTGTCTCTTCTGTGACTTGGTCCCCTGGGCAGACCGCCGGATCTCCCCCCGATGGAGGATCTCGTGCAGAGTGGGAGTCCCCCTCCGGTTGGGTGTTGGAGCCTCTGAGTCCACCTCGCCTAGATCTGGTGCGTTTTCGGCTCCTGCGCACATCCACTCGTACGACTGTTCTTGTCCCATGGGAATTCTCAGGCGGACCGGTTGGGCCCCGGCGGTTTCTCAGGCCGTCCTCCGTCAGCCAGTCCCACGCCTCTTCGGGTGTTTCAAAGAAGTGTGCCTTGTCGGCCAGGATTACCTTAAGGCGAGCTGGGAAGAGGAGCATATAGGAGAGCTGCATCGCTCTCAACTTCTGTTTTACTTGCTCGTATGATCGGCGTTTAGTTTGGACTTCACGGGTATAATCCGGGAAAACCAGGATCTTCTGATTGTCCCAGTGGAGGCCAGGGGAGTGTCTAGCCTCCCCGAGGACGGCATCACGGGCCGTCAGGGGCCCCCCGGCGGAGGCCGCGGAGTCAGGGCCCTGTGTGCTCGCTCTATCGCAAACCATGATGATAGAGAGTTCTCCGGCATCCAGGATTTAATCCAGTTTTCCAGAAATTCGGCAGCTTTACCATCCTCAGCTCCCTCCGGTACGCCAACGAAGCGCAGATTGTTACGTCTGGAGCGGTTCACAGAATCTTCAGCTCTGCGGTGGAGTTCTCCAGTTCGTGTTTGCAGTTGGGCCACCTTGGATCTCAGTTCCGTCAGGTCATCTTCCGTCTGTGAGACTCGGGTCTCAACTTCTGTAATTCGGCCCACTGCATTTCTAAGGTCTTGCCTCACGAGCCCCATCTCCTCTCTCACCTCTCCAATTTTTGATTCCACTGCTCGTTGTGAGGTTTGGATTGCAAGTAGGATAGTGTTGACCCCTTCTGCGTTCTGATCTGTGGGTGGAGCGCCGCCCCCGGATCGGGAAGCCGCCGGCATGGTAAATTGATCTATTCTCTGTTGGGACGGTTGTGTCTGTTTGGAAGCTCTGTCCTTACCCATGGCGATCGAGGCGCACGGCGGGCGTGTTTACGCCCCTGTAAGGTTGAGGTCCGGGTATGTCAGCTCCGAGCCAAGTTTGATCCACTAGGGGGTCAAGGAGCAGGCAGCCTCCACCGGGGGGCCCCAGGGCCTCCGGATATCTCCCAGAGGAGATTGAGACAATTGTGTCCATTCACTGTGACCCTGGGGTCAGATTGATCAATGGGGGTCCCTCTCCCTCCAGACCAAGAGCCAAGGGGGGGCGGCAGATTTCAAAGGCACCACGGCCTCTCTCCAGGCCTCCCCAATGCTGTTGCAGTACCCTCGACGAGTTACGTGGCGGATCTCAGGAAGTTGGAGTCTAACCTGGACACAGGTCCGTCGACGACCCCCTCCAGCGCTCAGGTCTCTTTTGCTTCAGTCATTAAGTGGGGGGCGGGGAGTCCCCCAACGCTCCCAAAGTCTCCCCAGCCGATCCCCAGGGGTAGGGTATCGCCCCCCAGTTAGTCGGGATTTATTCTAGTTGTTGGGTCTCTCACTGAAGCGGTATCCCTTTTGCAGTCAACAGTTCCACCTCACCGCTCCTCGCTGCTTCTTTACCCTCGCGGCTCCCCGGTTCCTCGCACCTAGCCACCACGGGGAGGCAGTTGCATCCCAGATGCCTCGCTATTCAGGCGGCAGACCGGCGGTGCTCCCAATCAGGGAGACCCTCGTTTGCGACCCACGCTTGGCCGGCCTAGACGCATCACCTCGCCAGCTTCCTCCAGGACTCAGGGGGCCGCGGCCCCAAGGGCGTGGCTCCCCTCGCCTCTTCTTCCCTGGCTGCCGTCCTCGCGGGCCGCACCGGTCCCAAGGGCGCGGCCACCTCCGCCTCCCCTCCCCGGGTGGCGTCTTCTCAAACGGTGCCCGGCCCTCCAGGTATCGAGGGCCCGGACACCCCCAGGGCCGAACAACCGCGGAGCCTCACCGATCCGGCTCCATTCGTTTTCCGCTCGGCCGGGATCGGCCGCGTCTCCTCCGGGATCGGCCGCGTCTCCTCCGCCGAGGATCCAGAGGGGGGAGGCCTCCCCCGCCGCGCCCCCGCGGCTCCGGCAGCCCCCGCGCAGCAACGTCCGCCTGGGATCTCGCGCCCCGGTCCGGAGTATCGGGCGACTCCCCTCCAAGGCGCGGCACGGCCCACGGGACGGCCCCTTTCTAGTCCTCCACGGCACCTCGGATCTCCGGTTTTGCGCCAGCCGGTTCCAGGAGGCGCCAAGGCAACCCTCCCTTACGGATGGGATTTAGAGGAATTCTGTGCAGTGGCGGGTTTCGGACGGATGACGGAGGGGTCCAGAGCACTCTTAGAGTGCGACCGCCATCTTGACCAGAACAACAATTTTAACAAGACCTGATTATGGAATTATGTGATCTATGATTCAAATTGCAAATATGGGAAGATAAATCTTCGGGATACTGTCAAATATATTTGGGTTCTGGGTCTCCTTTTATAACACTCTTAGGGCTATTCAGGTTCTGCAACCAGGGAAGACACCGGGCCCAGATAAAGTCCCAGGTGACTTGTTTAGTTCGGAACCTGGTGTTTGTGGCCCCTATAGAAATGCAGCATTTAAAAGGATTCTGGCTGGAGGAAAAAATCCTTATTTCTGGCATTGTGCTGAGATAATTCCACTGTTGAAAAAAGGTAGACCAGTCCTCAGTAATTACTGGACTATTAGTCTAATTGACAACCTACAGAAGTTGGTTTGTTGCCAAGTTCTTTTGAAATTGTTTGATTGATTGAAGAAGCTAACATCCTTCCCCCCCCTTCAGGCAGGTTTTCGTACTAGGGTGAAATGGCTTGATAAGATCTTTTATCTCAATTGTACTGTTTGGAAATATTTAAAGGCCTAAGGCACCATTTGACCAAGTCCTTAGACAGCAATTGCAGTCTGCTCTTGCATTTATGGGAAATCATTCTGTACTCTTATCAGACTACATGAGAACAATTTTGGGCAAGTCAGGTGGGGGATGTGTAGAAAGCTGACTCACCATATACCCATTTAGCATGAGGTGTGCCAGGGATATGTCTTCGCCCCAACCCTGTTTTCATTTTACATGAATGATGTAGTTAATCATTCAAGTGTCTGTGTTAGTGACTCTCCCAAAATGGACGGTTCTCCCATTCCAGCACTGCTGCTTTCAGACGACACCCTTCTGTTTTACGCACTCTGTCTAGACTTCAAAATCTGCTCAACCATTTTGTTGATTTCCGTGATAATTTAGAGATACAAAGTGACCACCCCCAAATCTGTTTTCATGGCCATTGAGATACAAAGGGCAAAGGCACAGTCAACAGCACTGTATGGGGCCAAAGTCTTGGGACTTGAAAACACCAGCGGGTTGGCTTATAAAGAAAATAGTTTCTTAAGATCCCTATTTAGTTTGCTCCAGAACACCCCAATGATTCTGTTATTCTTTGTCATAGAGCTCAAACAGATTGGTAAATTAGCTACCTCAAAACCTCTTCTTTATTGGGTCAGATTATGGTCAACTCCTTAGCTAGACCAATATAGACTTACTGTAGAAGAGGTTTTGAACTCCAGCCAATCACACCTTAGCCCATGGTCTTCTCACATTAAATCCCTTTTCCGTGTTTAAGTACATATTGGAGCAACCCCTCATCAATTAATAAAAATGCCAAGACTATAGTAAAAGCAGCATTTTGGAATTGTAATATCAATGCCTATCATTATAATGCCAAATCAGAGGTGTTGGTGGAGGAGTTTTTATCTATTAAATGTGCACCTGCTATGTAACCATATATGGATGCAATCCAACAGTCTCAAGCCTGTAAAGTTTTTAGAAAATTCAGTTTGGACACACTGTTGGATAATAAGTTCCATTGCAACTGGAAGTCTAACTGACCAAAATTCTCACTTAATGTGCTTTGTAACAAAGCGAGTGAAGACGTTGAACATTTATTATTTATTTGCCCCACATACGCAAGATCTTGATAGTCTTACCGCCTACCCACCACCGTGGTGTTCCCAAGTACTCCATCTAGATGATGGCGGCCTGTCTGCCCTATTTAGATCTATGGAGGGTCTGCCATCCTCGTCCACGCAGTGTCCTCTATCGCACCAACTACATCCCACAGCCGATATGGCTGACTCCGGTGCTGCCAATTAGCACTCTGTCCCCTTTCAACAGGCGGGTTCCCGCCAGCACTATTCAGATAACACAACTATGCTGGCAGTGTTTCAGCAGTGGTCTCATGACGGCGGGAGTCCGTTGCAGAACCTGTTCAGTATTGCACAGTGCTGTGACCATTGGTTGGATGCAAGCAGCCCACGCTTGTTTTCGTTTGGACAAATGTGAACACCAGCAAAACACACTATAAACACAGGAAACAGGTTTGTTTTGTCTTTCTCTCCATCTGTGTTTTTTATCACTACCATTTTTTGATTATCCTTTATCTCATTGGGCCCTTGATTTATTTTTCAAATTATTTACTATGGCAAGGAGGAGGAATCCACGCCTTACAGAGGGAGAATTGTCTGTCATGGTGGATGAAATTATTAGGGAAGAGCAAAAATTGTTTGGAGCACAAGTGGAAATAGGACCATATCTCAGAAAAGGCAAATGTGGATCAGAATAGTGGACAGAGTGAATGCTGTAGCTAACCATCTGCACACACAGGAGGAAATTAGGAAGAGGTAAAACGACCTGCGAGGAAGAGTCCAAGCATCACCTGGAGGCACCGAAGACTAGTGGTGGTTCTCCTAAACTCCATCACAACTGTTTACCCGAGAGGAAAAGGTGTTGCAGATTCTACATAGTGAAGGCTTGACTGGAATCCCTGGTGGAGTGGAAACTGGTGGAGTTTCAACCATCACAAATGGGGTTCTTGCCCTTAAGTTAGCTAGTCAGAATGTGTTTTCACCCATATCAAACCATATATATCGAAACTAGGCTCCACATTATATTTTGTTTCATCCCAAATATTAAGATCCTGGTTGTATCTCTCTCATGTACAATGAGCAATATGTTTAATCAGATTGTGTGCTGTTCCTCATTGAGCATCACTTGCATTTGCCTAGTCCCTTGCTTCCTTTGAATGCAAAACTCCATCAATCTGCACAAGAAGGTATAGTGCTTGTAAGTGGTATTTTAATCTATTCACATCAGATACATATGTGTGTGCATGTTGTAAATGTTTGTTCATCTCCACCTAGTCTTTGGAATACATATGTGTAACTAGTTTTTAACAACTATTGCCTATGGCCTTAACCAATTACTACAACTACCATGATGTCCTGTTTTCGTATCTGTAAAATAATAGTGCAATGTAATGTTTTCCTACCTTCCTTTACTACCATATGTGCAAACAAATCAAAAAGTTGTGCATTTCTCAGTCCATGTCATGGTATGTATGAAAGTGGCAGCTGCTGTGTTGATCAAGCATGCTGACACCTCTTGCAGCTTCATTGAATTGATGTATTTGCTCACATAATTAATTAGTCTGTGGAATCCAAGATTTGCTACCATGGTATGTGGCATGCGGAATAGAAGTATTATCAACACAAAATTGACCTTTCACTGTCGATATGATGATCAATGTCAGTTTTACCATTAAGTTGAACTTTTGTTTGTCTAATGTTCTTTAGCCTCCTATGCCCTGGAATGGTTCAGTACTCAGATCTAGGACATTTCTACAACATCACTGGGATTGGCATCTGTGTAAATAAGCCTGCATGTGTAAAATAATGAAAATTACACAAAGGCCTAATTATTCTATCATTCTATCATTTGAGGTTCAAACCAAATGTTATTTTCATATTGTCTGCCTTCTTTTCAGGTCTAACACTCTGGGCCAGTCAGCCACCGTCTACCACTTATGCTATATCCACTCCACTCCTTACCAGGACCAAGACTTCAGTGAACACTCCATTCCTGCAAGCCCCGATGATCGGGAGCAGCCAAGTCCATCTGGTCTTTCTCGGCAGGCAGCTCCAGTGAGTCGCAATTGAACCATACCTATATGTCACAAACTATCTGAAACTACATGGCCTATGGAGAACTCCACTTCTTGTGTCATGGGAAACCTGACCCCAATACTGTGCCCCCCCCAGTCCTGGCTGCTGTTGAAACACCACTAGCATCATTTACAATTTTGCCAGCACCCAGAGGGATGGGGCACACTGCCCCCAGGGCACAGGGTAGTGGGTGTAGGGGTTGTGGGAAGGAATCTGTGGGCAAGGAAAGTGAGGCTATTGGCATCACTATGATCCAGAACACCATCAACCAAGTCTTGGGAGCAGTACAACAGTTCTAAGACATGATGGTCCAGGTCATAACCGGGCTCATGTCGATCAAGGATGTTCAGAGGGAGCTCATGTTAAAAATAGACAATCATAATGACAAAATTAGCTCCTTGACTGGGGTGGTTTTTGATATCTAGAATCACATTTGCAGGGCTTTTTCAGTTCCATCTGCTCCTGCCTGTGGTCCTGCTACATCCGGTCCTAGTACACCAATATGAACCACAGACAGGGATATCATGCCACATGAGGAGCCTGGTCCTCCCACCCCAGTCCCTGCACCTCTGTTCCCCACCTTCCCAAGGTGGACGGTTATTCGCACTACCACAAGAGGATGCAAAGACCTCCATCACAACCTCCAAGAGACACAGATCCTAATTTTCTCCAGTGTGTATCTGGCATTCACTTTGTGGACTGTTTCAGTGATACATTTACCTTTTTTGATGAGAGTTTATTTTTTTACATTGGACTTTAAACAATTTGGATCTACTGCCATACGTTCATCCACCATGATAAACACTTTGATTGGTTGTGTTCATTCTTTTATTGTTTGAAACACTTTTCAGTTTCTCTGAGTCATGTAAATAAATGATAATGACACAAACACAAAAACTGTAGTTGTATTTATTGTGGCATTTTATTTTTCATACTTCCACTATCATTTTGTCAAATCCATTGAACAATTAGTTGCAAAGCAAAACTAGATATGACAAAGAGATAATGTGTTACCCATTTCATTCAAACAAAACAAATCAAAACCAAAATGTATTGCTGTCATACATTTGTAAGTAACTTGTCTTTGATGAAATCAGATATGATTTTTACAAACCATGCATAACCCAAATAGTCTGTGCCATTTCGAGGTTGACACTCCACGATCTTGACAGCATGGAAGAAAGGTAACTTTTCATAATTTCAAAATATCTAGACAAAGTATAATTCATTCATGGTATCAGCTGGAGTCAGATATCCTGCCCTCGCAACAGGAATTCTACAGCAATAACACCAGTGGTCTACATCATGGCAGTTACAAATTTGGAGGCCACAGGACCATTGCAGTACATTGTCGCAGTATCTGGAGGCATGTTACTACAACCTTTAAGTGGTGTGCTAGAAAACGTTATTGCAACTATGATGAGACACATCAACAGCTTCAAATACTTACCACAAATTGAAGATTTAGCCAGTGTGAAGGGAGATCACTATGCTACAGCCTAACATAAATGTGTGGTTAGAGCAACTTAAGCAGCACATATTGCCTTTGTGGCAACATCCAACAGAAAGCACGTCTAAAACAATCTCAAGAACTTCCAGTCAATCACTTTGCAAGTTGTGTCTGTACAACATCTGTAAATCCAAAGTGGGTGTCTGTCCCTGGATCAACCCATGTTCATTTTGTACTTTCCAACAGAAACATATCACTGCAAAGGTCGCAACTTTGGAATGTCCAAATAAAGATGATATTGTGGAGGATCCTAAAACAGAATAACAAGGGAAAATGAATAATTTCACAAGAGAAAAATTACTCAAGTGACAAGTTTGGGGGATACATATACTTAGCACAAGCAAATCAAATCTCTGTAAATAAACACAGTAGTCAACGTATAGAAACTAGGGCTGGTGGAGTTTGCAGAGTATTCCCCACTCTCAGCCCTGCATTCCACGCGGAGTTCTGGAAAACTCCACAAAGTGACATGGAGCGGCGTTTTTTCTCTTGCGCGGCTCACCAACGTTAAGTTGGTGAGTGAGTGAAATCAGTAAGTTGGTGAGTGAAATTTCTGAACGCCGGCGGTCACGGGCAGGTTGCTATCGCTCGCATTAAGAAAGCTGCTGCTCGCGTTGAGGAAGCCGCCTCTCAAGTAGAAAATGTACTCAAGTGGCAGAAAGAAGCTGTAACCCTCTGGCACTCCGCATAATGTCATTCACGCTGATTTTACAATGTGGGAGAAATCCCTGACACTAACAATCAGCACAAACAGTGCAACTTACCCAAACTCCATTGCTCGCAGAAATCCACGTTGCGTGGCAGAGCTTTTTCAGCACTTCGTGGAGTTCTGCATATCAGAACTCCGCCCAGGCCTAATGGAAACTTTGATCAATAAACATCTTGGCCATGGACTTTCCTGAGCAGACCATTACCATTACATTAGCATCACAGACATGCAGCAGGCAAATGTGATTTGCGACACCTTAACAGGTAAGTAGAGAAAAGCTCAACCGGTCTGGTCCAGGCACCTAATCCTGTTTTTTAGGACCCCAAAAGCCTGCTCCATGAGTCTCATTGAAGCAGACTTCCCCTGGCATTGTTGGATTCTTCAGCGGTGATAACAACCATGGTCTGTTAGGATAAGCTGAGTCTCATGCATTCTAGCAATATATCAATAGAATTATATATATAATATCAAGCCATTGTACCTTCCTAAACTAGGATTAAAGCAAATGATCCTCAAGTCATACTGTACTTACCAACAAGCCAGGCCCTCTCAGCTCCAAGTTGTGACATTTACAGGGGTATAGTGCTGTTCAACAGTACAAAGGTGTAGTGAAATATGTGTTTCTGACCACTGACTTTGTGTTGCACCACTTTGCACCTGGATTAGCTGTCTAGTGTTCACCAGTTGTAGACTACATTTTGTATTCAGTTTAGCTGCCTATTGACTTTATCGTCCCATTAGACACTGCCATGTTAAAAGCTCCGTACTTTCCAACATTGTAAACTGTGCAATCTGTCTTGTTTTCGTGCTCTTTCTCACCAAAGAGCTAGGACATATTATCACTGAAGAGGTGGTACGTAATATGGAGGAGTTAGTCAGTCAGCATGATAAGGATATACTAGACTGATGTTTATGGTACAGCAGGGAACGGCTTAGGCTTGGGAGAGACACCTTGGTAAACTGCCCAGTTCCAACCTGATTATTTCAACCCTGACCTAAACTAGCCAGCATGTTTGAACTGTGAAATGAGGGTTTATTTTCCAGAAAGCTCCTTTTGTTTTTTTGAGATATAAAAAGACCCAGTGCGACAGTGAGAGAGTGAGTGGCCTCAATCACGATCCTAGACGTCGGATGCCTCATATCTGTCCTGTGAGGGTGGAGAACTTGGCAGGCCCTACCGTGATGCATTTTTACTTCATTATTTGCTTTGCATTATAATATAAATACATATATTTGCCGTGTACTTTGTAGTGGATAATCATTTTGGTATGTTTTCCTTTCATTGCTTTGACTATTTTTAAACATGTGCTTTCAACATGCTAATCTCCTTTTTGGAACCTCGTGGTGCAATAATAATAAATGTCTTCTTTGAAGTGAGAAGTGCAATCCAGAGATTTTTGTCAGCTCGTCATTAGTGAAAGAAAAATAAGAGGAATCATGTGTTCTCCCAGGAAAGCGGGCACACACACTTGAGATGTACAAATCCAGTAACAAGACAACTTGCACATTGATGGAATGGAAGCTTTTCCAACTGCGGAAGTCCTGTTCCCTTGCATGTGGTGGCAACAAGGCAATATGTATTCCATCTGTTGCTCAAACCACATTTGCTATGTCATCCAAATCATAACCCTCTCCTTTCACAGTTGGCCAAATCCTGTAGTCATGGGAACTGGATGTAGCTGTTGATGTGTCTCAGCATTGAGGAAAGGACTTCTTGTACCACACCACTGAGGGTTGGTTGGGGCATTTCTCCAGATACTGCCACAGTGTATTAGAAAGATCCTGTGGCCACAATATGAAGTACTGGCATGAGTTTTACTATTGGTGTTATTGTTGTTGTATTCCTATTGTGAGGCAGGAGATCACCCTCGAGCTGGTGACAAAAATACAGAATAGTTTGCCTATTTAACTGAAAGTTCTTAATGAGATTCCTTTCCACCTTGGTGGCAAGCTCTGGAAATTGCCTGAATACTTGAGGCCGACATCTTCTAACGATGCCTTGGTTCAAATGTCTGCATATATGGAAAGAAAATATCAGCTTAAATGGTCACAACATACTTTGATAATACAAATTTGATGTCTTGGTAACACTAGAAATTTCATTGTGTCAAATATTTACACATAGGCCCTCATTACAACCCTGGCGGTCAGTGTTAAAGCGGCGGTAACACCGCCAACAGGCCAGCGCTAAAGAAAAAGGGATTACGACAACGACGGAAACCGCCATCATAGACAGACACTTTAACACTCTGACCGCAAGGATGGTAGCAACAAACACTGCGGTGGTCACCGCCAACAGACAGGCGGAAGACAATATACCACCCACACTATTATGAGAGGCCAATCCACCAGCTTTTCCGGGGTGGTACCGACATCTAAAGCACAGCGGAAACTCTACACTGAAGAGGAACCACTCACCTTCTGACACTCCACGAAGAACCAGGACGCCATGGAGCCCGAACTGCAGGTCCTCCCCATGTTGGTGTATCTTCTAATACACCTGGAAATAGAAAGAAGGCGGTGGTGACGACGACGGTGAGTACTGCACCTAGCACACAGAGGAGGGCGGAGGTAAAAGAGAGTTACATACATGCGCAGCACGCAATACCCCCAACCCCAACCTCACCCACAACACCATACACACGAACACATCCAACAACATGACAGATACACCCTGTCACCTCCTGAAAAAATGCAAGGACAAAAGGAAATGAGTTTAACCAGTGATATTTTGGAACATGCAGATATAGCAATCAAGTAAAAATAATTCAGTATATACAAATATTTACATTATGTACAGAAGGCCGTACACTGTCCCTTGTAAATGTCCATGGACCAGTGGTCCCAAAAATCATGGGCGAAGCCCACACATGACACCTGCCTCAAAACGGAGAGAACACTGCAGGGGCATCAGGTCGAAAAACACAGGCACCTCAGGGGCAAGGGGAGGGGGGGCACCTCAGCCGGAAGATGGTAAAATGCCACTGCTCCTTGAGGGGGCTCCGTGCCCACTGCTTAGTCCTGGGGAGTGCAAAGCCACATTCTCTCAAGTGGGTGGTTTGCACACTGCTTGGTCCTGGGGACCGAAAAGCCACAGTCTCTCAAGTGGGTGATTTGCCCACTGCTTGGTCCTGGGGAGTGCAAAGCCACAGTCTCTCAAGTGGGTGGTTTGCCCAGTGCTTGGTCATTGGGAGTGCAAAGCCACAGTCTCTCAAGTGAGTGGTTTACCCACTGCTTGGTCCTGGGGAGTGCAAAGCCACAGTCTCTCAAGTGGGTGGTTTGCCCACTGCTTGGTCCTGGGGAGTGCAAAGCCACAGTCTCTCAAGTGGGTGGTTTGCCCACTGGTTCTGGAGGGGGCTTTGTGTCCAGTGTGCTTCATCCGGCCAAGGAAGGGGTGAGTAATGCCTTCTTCCACTGGTTCTGGAGAGGGCTTTGTGCCCAGTGAGGCTGCAACTGGGGTGTAGCAGTTCCCATACCCTCACCTGGGTGTCTGAGGTATGAGACGTGCAGGGAACAGGTAGCATGATACTCCATGGAGGCAGAGCCTCACTCCATCCTGCAGCGACTTAGGTTGCAAACTGCTGGTAATGCCAGTGCTGGTGCCTCATGTGGTGTTTGCAGGGTCCAGGACGTCTCCTGCAGCCTCAGACGTCTACCCACTGGGGATGCTGCTGATGTCCGATGTAGTGGCACCGGCTGGGCAGGTGGCGGTGCAGATGGCAGTGCAGGTGGCGGTGGCTGTGGCTGCGGCGGTGGCTGCAACGGGGATCCTGCCGGTGCTGCCCGTGGTCCAGGTGTCTGTAGTAGTGGAGGGAGACACCAAACCGTCTCCGGCAGCCTCGTACGGCTGACCACTGAAGAGGATGCTGGTGACTGACGTTGTGGCAGCGGCGGTGCAGGGGGTTGTGCAGATGGCGAGGCAAGTGGCAGTGCAGGTGGTGGTCGGTGCAGCGGTGCTGACCGTGGTACAGGTTGCTGGCCTGTCTGGGGAAATGATGGTCACCAGCCTATCACCAGGAGGCTTCGTGCCCTGAGGTGACTTGCCCTTGCTTTTGTGGCCCTTCCCCATCTTGGTAGTCGCTGCTGGGACCTTGACACTGTCCTCTTTGTGTTTGGATGAGGCCTTGCTGGGTGGGTGGTGCGACTTTTCCCTGCTGCATGCCGGTCCATTCTTAACCTTGGCAGGTGGCGGAATTGGGTGGTCCTTACCATCTGTAGGTGGCACACTGGCAGCCCTGACGGGTGCCCCCGTCGGTCCTCCTGGACTTGCACGGACCACAGCGGATGCCGATTTGGTGCCTGAGGTGCTGGCCTGGGATCTAGACATCCTGGCCCTAGGGGAAGGACGGGAGGAGGTGTAGGGAAGAGGTCAACGTTAGCTAGGAAGAGTTTTTTGGACACACTGGGACGGGAAGATGGAGGGGGTTGGGAGAGGAGGAAGAGGTAGTGGTTGTAGGACGTGTACATCTGCTGAGTTTGGGTGAAGGTGCATAGGCTGGAGGCTGTTGTGAGGTGGGTGGCTGTTGAGTGGGTGTGTGCCTGCGTTTGTGTACTTTGGGAGGAGGGCTCACAGTCACACTGGGAGAGGACACAGGGGACGTGTGAATGGTTGTGGGGATGGTGATTGCTTGTGACGGGTGTGTTGTGATGGGCGTGCTGGTGATGGAGGCAGTGGCTGATGATGAAGTGCATGCAGGTGTGAGTGGAGACGATACTGGGAGGGAGGTGGAGGAAGAGGAAGGGGGGGACACTGTGGAGGCAGTGGATGTTGGTATGTGTGTGAGTGCCTGTGTGATGATGTGTGTTGCTTATGTTTTAATGAGGCACTTTTGTGTGTTGATGTGTGTGCATGCTGGTCTGAAAGTGTGCTTGGGATAGGGTGAGGTAGAGGGGATGGGTCTGGTTAGTGGAAGTTGGAGGTGGGAGGCTGGACACAGGGACAATGGCTGCCACCAGTGCTGAGGCCAGAGCCTGAAATGTTCTCTGTAGGGCCTCCACGCCAGAATGAATGCCCTCCAGGTATACATTTCTTTGTTGCAAATGCCTCTCGACACCCTGGATGGCATTCAGAATGGTTGACTGCCCAACAGTGAGGGATCTCAGGAGGTCAATAGCCTCCTCAATGAGGGTAGCAGGGCTGACTGGGGCAGTGCGTCAGGTGTCTAGAGCGAAGGAGATGTCCACCCTTCTGGGTGTGCAGGCACGGGCAACACGCTGAGGGGCTGCTGGGAGGGTGGTGCTGGTAGGGGGGGGTGGCGGCTGTACCTGTTGTTGGGGTGGGTACAGAGGTGTCCCCCACCGCCAGGGAGCTTCCATCAGAGGAGGAGTCGCTGTCACTGGGCTCCCCTACTGTGCCCATCGTGGAGCTCCCCTCGCCCTTCGTCCGACTGGTGGCTTCACCCTCCATGGATTCACCATCCTGGGCCATGTGGGATGCAGCTCCCTCCGTCACTGGTGCCTCTGCTCCTCCGCCAGATGATGCTAATGCACACAAGGACAGGGTGACAAAACAAGAAGGGGGATAGACAGAGGACACACATGGTCAATGCCAGCAACACCACTACCGTTGGCGTACACAACACACACTGAGCTGCCCTATGCACTAGGCCATGCCCAACCACTCACTAAGATAGTCACCAGCCCAGGGGGTACAATGCCTAACACCAGCACCTGCACACCTGACACCCACAGGATCCTGCACACTAGTTGTTGGCCACTTGTAAAATTGGGGTAGAGGTGCTTCAGAGCCTGCAAACAGGGGACCTACCCTGGCATGTTCGCCCTGGCCCAGGGTCACCCACAGCCCATATCCCCCAGCCATCTAGTTCCTAAAGCACGCAAAGTCAGCTTTCTGAAACTGTACCCACCCCCTTGTGGCTGCTGTGATATCCTCAAGCGCTCATCCAACTTCGGATAGGCCACTGCCAGGATGCGGAACATCAGGGGGGTCATGGTGCGACGGGCACCCCTTCCACGTTGGGAGGCCAGCCCCAGCTGGGCCTCTGCCGTTTTCTTGCTCCAACGGTGCAGGTCCTCCCATCTTTTGCGCCAGTGTGTGCTCCGCCTGTGATAGACCCCCAGGGTCCACACCTCCTTGGCTATGGCACACCAAATACCCTTCTTCTGATGGGTGCTGACCTAGAGGGTAAAGACAGCAGAAAATGTAATTACTTACCCATCCAGAGCGTCATACTCATTGTCCACCAGTTCCCACCCACACCCTGACGCACATACAGTGATCACCTCTCAAGCAACAGTCAGTCCAGGATGCCTTAGCATCCGCCAACATGTGGCTTCCATCCACACCACTCCAAACAGGCATTGCCCATGCACCATCCTCACAGTGTACTCACCTGCTTGTCTGGAGGACCGTAGAGTAGTGTGTACTGGGGGAGGACCCCATCCACCAGTTTCTCCAACTCCTCTGCAGTGAAGGCAGGGGCCCTTTCCCCAGCCACATGAGCCATTGTCGCTTCCAGACTCAGGTCACAGCAGCACTTGCAGTGTAAGTCCTCTCCTGCTGATGGTCAGGTATTAAGTGAGTGAATGGGTAGAAAATGACCTTGACGTCTGTGGCGGTGCGAACCATCACCACCGGCGTAGATCACCCTTGGCTCCTGGAACCCATAGGGCCCAATGATAACCAATGCGGAGTTGCGCAGCGGTCTTCGACCGCCTACTGTGACGCTGCACAACGCCAGGGCAGTTACCTCATTTACCCTTGTCCCTCCTCACAGGTCAGGCAGCTGCCTTTTCAGGGGGGCACATGCCATGCCACCTAACTGCATCAGACCACATATTGGCACATATACTGACTCTCAATTTCACACCCTGTTTCTGTAACATTGATTCAGACACAGTTGTGCTATCTATGTGGTGTATGACCTTCCACTCACCGTTCTCCTCCATAGGCTACAACCTCTGAGGCAGATGATGAGATGGCGGCATCCTCCGGTGTACAGAACCCTGGTGGACCTGTCGACAATGGAGGACAGACACATGATAATCACATACAGACTTGATTGTGCCAAAATCCAAGAACTGTGTGCCCAATTGGAGCCAGACCTGATGTCAGCTGTCTGGCAGCCACAGGAATCCCCACTCTGGTGCAGGTCCTGTCAGTGCTCCATTTAATGGCAAGTGGCTCCTTCCAAACTACAGTGGCCATGACATCAGGGAAGTCTCATCCAATGTTCTCAAACGTGTTGAGCAGGGTGTTGCCTGCCCTGCTGAAACATATGTGCAGCTACATTGTGTTCCCCCAGGTGGTGGATTTGGCCACAGTGAAAGCTGACTTCTATGCCCTGGGACATATCCCCAACATCATTGGTGCCATTGATGGTACACATGTGGCATTTGTACCCCCCTCCCACAGAAATGAACAGGTGTACAGGAATAGAAAAAGCTATCATGCGATGAATGTGCAAATGGTGTGTTTGGCAGACCAGTACATCTCCCATGTGAATGCCAGATATCCTGGCTCTGTGCATGACGTCTATATGTTGCAAAATAGCAGCATCCCTTATGTGATTGGCCAACTCCAGAGGCACCGGGTGTGGCTAATAGGTGAGCCCAAGGTCCCCACACAGTATGAGTAGGTATCTGGGAATGGGGTTGTCCCTAAGGGTTAGTGTGTGTCTCACAATTGTCCCTCGATATTTGCATGTGACTCTGGTTACCCCAATCTGTCATTGCTACTGACCCCAGTGAGGAATCCCACGACAAGGGCAGAGGAACATTACAATGAGGCACATGGGCGAACTAGGAGGATTATTGAGAGGACAATCGCCCTCCTGAAAGCCAGATTCCGGTGCCTCCATATCCCTGTACTACTCACCCAAGAAGGTGTGCCAGTTCATTGTGGCATGCTGTATGTTGCACAACCTGGCATTGAGACCCCAGGTGCCTTTTCTGCTGGAAGATGAGACTGGTGATGGTCTTGTGGCAGCGGTGGAGCCTGTGGACAGTGAGGAAGAGGAGGCAGAGGAAGAAGATGTTGACAACAGAACAAACATTATCCTGCAGCACTTCCAGTGACACACAGGTAAGAGACTGTAACTCCTCTTCACATTTCAGTATACTTTAGGACACTGTACATGGCAGCCTCTTACCCTCTGTCTATGGACACTGACTGTTCCCTTCGGGATTCCTTTTTTCAGAGGTGTGTACCCCATTCTACCTTATGCTAAGTGTACTGCTGTCCAACAGCTGTCATACATTGGTATGTGTAAATGAACATATACCTTGCAATGCTTTGCTAATGTTGTACTAATACATTTGTGAATCATCAGACTTACTCCAGATTGGTCTTTGTTTCAAGGGTGTTTATTTAAGGTGCTAATAAGTATAGGGGTATGTGCAAGGGGCTGGGGTGGTGGTGGGGGAAGGTCCATGGTAGAGTCCAGTCTCATGGCATCACAGGTGCATTGTCCAAGGGGGAATAGGAAGGGGAGCAATGGCAGTTTAAGGTGGACAGGGTAACAGGGTCCTATTTCCTGGCGGTGGTCTTGGAAATGTTCTCTGTCTTCTGCCTGGATCGCAGTGACCGTTTGTGGGGTGGTTCGCCTTCTGCAGGGGATGGGGTGCTGGTGGCCTGTTGGTCCTGTGGCAGGACCTCCTATCCACTAGTGCCGGCAGAGGTGGAAGGCTGTTGATCGGTTTGGCTAGTGTCAGGGGCCTTTTGTTGTGCCACTGCCTCCCTCATGGTCTTGCCCATATCAGCCAGCACCCCTGCTATGGTGTCCAGTATGCTGTCGATTTTTGTGAGGTCATCCCTGATCCCCATGTACTGTCCCTCCTGCAGCCGTTGGGTCTCCTGAAACTTGGCCAGTACAGTGCCCGTGGTCTCCTGGGAATGGTGGTATGCTCCCATGATGTTTGAGAGTGCCTCATGGAGGGTCGGTTACCTGGGCCTGTCCTCCCCCTGCCATACAGCAGTCCTCCCATCTTCCCTTTTGTTCTGTGCCTCTGTCCCCTGAACCGTGTGCCCACTACCACTGACCCCAGGTCCCTGATCGTCCTGGGTTTGTGGGGTTGCCTGAGGCACACAATGTATCTGTGTGTGCCATCTTGTGCAATAGATGTGTTTCCCTTCTGTAGTGTTGGATACACTGCTGATTGAAGTGTCCTGGGGACAGTGGCATGGGCCCGGTAGGTGGGTGATGTGGTGGTGTTTTCTGAGGGGGGAGGCTCTGTGGTGGTTGGGGACTGTGGCAGGGTAACTGACTGTCCAGAGGTCCCAGATGGGCCAGGTTGGTCATCGTGATCCAGGCGTGCAGAGCTGCTGTCATCACTGTGGGCCTCTTCTGGGGGGGGGGGGGGGGGACTGGATGTAGCTGGCACCTCCTGTCCTGTGATGTTGGGTAGGGGTCCTGTTGGGATGCAAATGCATTGTTATTGTATCTGTGTGTGCCATCTTGTGCAATGGATGTGTTTCCCTTCTAGATTTGTGATTTCCCTGTCACCTTGGCTTTGTGTGATTGCTGATTGTGTGTGCTTGGTGGGTCTCCCAACTGGGCATGCTGTGGTGATGGATGTCCATGCAGGTCTGTGATGGGTGTCCATGCATTGTTGTTGCATGCAGGGCTTAGTATTGGGATGTGTGGGTTGTGATGGTGGGGTGGATGTGAGGTGATGGAGTAATGGGAGTGAGGGTACGGGTGGGGTATGTGATGGCATGCAGGGAGGGTGGGGGTAGTAAAGTAGTAAATATTTGCCTTACCAGAGTCCAGTCCTCCTGCTACTCCTGCGAGGCCATCAGGATGCATGATCGCCAAGACTTGCTCCTCCTATGCTGTTAGTTGTGGGGAGGAGGTGGGGGTCTACCGCCAGTTCTCTGTACTGCTATCTGGTGTCTTGATACCACGGAACGCACCTTCCCCCGTAGGACGTTCCACCTCTTCCTGATGCCATCCCTGGTTCTTGGATGCTGTCCCACGACATTGACCCTGTCCACGACTCTCCACCATAGCTCCATCTTCCTTGCAATGGACATCTGTTGCACCTGTGATCCGAATAGCTGTGGCTCTACCCAGATGATTTCCTCCACCATAACCCTTAACTCCTCCTCAGAAAACCTGGGGTGTCTTTGAGGTGCCATGATGTGGTGTGAGTGATATGTACGTGGTGATGTGTATGGTGATGTGTTGGCATGTATAATGAGATGTGTGTGGATGGTGTATTGGTGATTGTGTTTTGTGCCTCTGACTGAGTGCTATTTGCTTGTCTCTCTGTGCTTCGTCTCTTTTTTTGGTTGTAAGGGGTTGTGGGTATTGTGGGTGTGTGTTTTATAGTGGTGTGGGTGTGGTGTGTGTATGTGTGTCAGGTGTGTGTAGTTTGAATTGTCGAATGTGGTGTGGTTTTGTAAGTGTGTGTGTATTTTGAGTGCTGCAGTGTGTACTGCCAATCGTTTTTCGCGGTTGAAAGACCGCCGTGTTGATTCGTTGGTCGTGATACTGTGGGCATATTCCTGTTGGCATGAGAGTGTGGGTTTTGCTATCGCCAGTTTATCACTGACCTTTGGTGTGGCGGACTTGTGTGGGTGTCTGTATTGTGGCGGTATTCTATGTGTGGGTCATAATACCCGTGGCGGATTACCGCCGCGGTCATGGTATGTTGGCGGCCGTCAGCACGGCAGTAGGCACCATTTACCACCAGGGTTGTAATGAGGGCCATAATATCATTTTTTGTTTTACTTTTAAACTCACTTTTTATATGTCTATTTTTTTTTACTATGTGCAAATAATACATCTGAAATGTATTATTTGCACATAATTTTCTTTTTTTTTTTTTTCAAAATACTATCAACAGGGGTAACATTTCCCCTGCAGCACTATCAATGTCAAACACAGTCATGGTTCACTTTTTAATGTGTCACATCTTGACAAAAACAATGTTGTTCAGATCTGTCTTTTGTAAATCCACTAACGTCCATTCTGAGTGCTTGTTATTTACTTACAATTGAAAAATATATAGCTTTATATCCAAAAACATCAGTTGATTGACCTTGCTGTCAGGACATTGGCTAGCCAATGGCTGTCAGTGGAAGTTGACCATGTAGTAGGTGGAATACTCCACGATGGACCTTACCATAGGCTAATGTGTATAATGGCTATGCACGAAAGTCAATGGCTGTGTCCATCTCCATCACAGATTGCATCCGCCATGTACTTGTATGCAGCATATTGAAAAAAAGCTAACTTGTCTCCTAACACTGCAGCAAACAGGACTTCCTTGTTTTTTGCTGCTATTACCAACCTTTGAGAGCCAGGATGCCGGGCAAAGCAGGTGACAGGGCCCCTGCCTTCTCCCCTGAGGAGCTGGAGCTCCTCACCAGGGAGGTCATGCCATGTACAGTGAGGTGTATAGGAATCCAGAGGAAGAGGTATATGTTGGAGTGGGAAATGTTTGCCAAAGTAAATTGTTCTGCCTTTGTCCACAGGTTTGGTCCCTATCTGTTCGTGAGTAAAGTGTTGCAATTCGAGGCTAGTGAACTGAATGATTCAGCTGGGTACAGGGTGTTGTTTGAGGATGTTAGAAATGTCTGTGCATTGAAATGAAAAGTCACCTGTAAAAATTGGCTGAGTTTTCATTGCATATTACTCATAATTCCAGGTTTAATGAGACAAAATGCAGGGCCCTTACTTCCAGTGGCTAGTAGGCACTGTACCATTAGTTTATGTGGGAACATTCAGCCCAGGCTGAAATTGGAGAAATCTATAGTCCATGCAGGGTTTTTAAAGTTATGGATTTGTCTGATGCTGTTCTGCCAAGTGACTATATATGCCATATTTAGAGATTGGAGTATTTTTATATTTCAAAGATGTCATAGTGCCACATATGGTGAAAGGTATTTCCTTTGCTGCCTGTCTAAATGACACAGGCTTTCAATCAGCCATATAAGCATGTCCCATTACTACACACACTTGTTCATACATCATCCAAAACCATGCTGTCACTGACACATGGAAGCCCTTTCATACTACCATTAGTCACTCTGTGTGGTCCAAACCATAGCAGATAGCATCTGCCCCTTAGAAGGTTAGGCATGAAGAAAATGTAGGTGTGAGTGTGGTTATGTGCAAATAATGTACAGGTTATTTAGCTTTTAGTAGCTTACAATGTGTTGGACTATTCTGGAGTGGGTCTCACTACATGAAAGGTTACCTATCCCTGGCTTAAATTGTGTTTGTGTACTGCATAGGTAACATGAGGAAATAAATGTTGAGGCTAAACTACTCCACAGAACGCTGCAAATTAGTGTTTCTTCTGATCTTTTGAAATATTTGTAGATAATCTGTACTGAGTGTTCTGAGATTGCCTGTGAGAAACACTACTAAGTAGTGTCACTGCACTGCAGACAAATTCACACAAAACCTCTTCTGTTGTTATTTGTTCTCATCCATGCAGGTCAATGCCCATCAGAAAGGTAATTTGTGGAAGGCCATTGTGAAGAAGGTGCAGACCCCGGGGGTCTTCAGGTTACGCGGCCTGCATTGTAAGAAGAGGTGGGAGGACCTCTGAAGCTGGGCCAGGAAGTCATCAGAAGTCCAGCTCGGCCAGGTCTCCCAAAGAGGCAAGTGCATGCACTCCAACCTGACCCTCCTAATGGACCGCATTCTTGTGATGGCCTACCCAGAGCTTGATGGGCTCAACAGCAACATCAAGGGGATAAGTTATTATATGTTGCTAATCTTGTTGTTTAAAGCTTTTGTCTTTACAACAATCTTTGACATCAACATGACTGTTGACACACATCCAATGCACACAAGGGTTTCTTGAGCTGTAAATTTTTCAGATGGTATTAGATGCTGTGTTTGATGCATTGTGTTGTGCTAAAGGTTGTCACTAGATTCCTCATTATAAGGCAAATACTATTTAGAGCAGATACATGGATGCATGAGACAAAAGGGGTACCTGCATCTTCTCAATGTTATGACTGACATTTGTATCAAACATGCCCCATTTGAGGATTGTGTCAGGTGTGATCTTCCATCAGGGATGTGAAAGCTAATGTAGGCCCTATCTCTGGGGATATGGCATAGTAAGCACTTGTGAAACAGTTGATGTTTATAACTTTACATGGGTAATTTGGAACAATGACAATATGATCATGATCATCTACACCAAAAGCACTGGAAACGTGTACTGCATCATTCCTTGTCTGAAATATGTTAGAACTATGTTACAATAGCAAACTTCAAATCATCTCATATAGACAGTGTCAGATTGTCATGAAGCCTGTTAGAAATGGGGTCTTTGGTTTGCACTCTGGTTACCCCCTGTCCAAGCAGGGACCCTCCCTGTTGTCAGGGTTAAGGAGAATAAACCTCAGTTAATCCCTACACACCCCCTTGGTAGCTTGGCATGAGCAGCTAGGCTTAACTTTAGAAGCATTGTGTGAAGTATTTGTACCAACACACACAGTAACTCAAAAAAAAACTCTACAAAATGACACAACACAGGTTTACATAAATAGGTAATATTTCTCTAAACAAAAGAAGACCAAAATGACAAAAAATCAACATACACAAGTAAAGTTATGAATTTAAAAAGCAAAAGAGTCTAAAATCCTTTAGAAAACAGTGAGAACATTGTTAGTGTAAAAAAGTACCTTGGTAGCGTCAAAAGACCTGGTCTGGCAGTTTGGGCTGGACTGTTCCCGTGAAGAACAGGTTCAAGACTTATTTGCATATGGCTGGGTCCCAACTGAAATGGCATAGCGTGGAAATAAATTGATGGATTAGACCCAGATCTATGACTGGGGGTGAATGTTTGATTTGTTTTGCATTCTAGCCCTCATCTGTTGTTTTTGCATGTGTTAAGATTAGGATACAAAGCAAACTTCAGAAAGAAAAAGTACAGCTGGATCCTGAAGTAGTGGACCAGTCTCCCAAGAGAAAGGGCAAGAAAACTGGGGAACCAGCTTCAAAGAAGATACAAAATCCGAGCTCCTCTTCCCTCCGAGGGAAGGTACTCACCCAGCCTAAAGGGCTCTGAGCCCGTAGAGCTTGGGCCTTACCACCCAGAGCTCTTGGGCCCAGGGGGACCCTCCAGAGACATTCTGTGCCAGGGGCAGAGAACCTGTCCCACTTTTGAAGGCCTGATGCAGCAAGCTGCACAGAAAGAGCAGGGAAATATAAGAGGTATCTACCAGGTTAATTGGGAGGATGGGCTTCTATACACGGAGGCCAGAGACCTCAAGCCTTGTGTAACCAGAAGGGTGGTAGTACTTCTGCAGTACAGAGAGTTTTTCTCACTCTGGCCTATGACATTTCCCAAGCTGGGCATCTGGGCCAAAATAAAACTTAGAGTAGGTTGATTAACCACCTTTAGTGGCCAGAAAAGTCACAAAAAGTATAGGACTTTTGTCAGTCCTGCACTACTGTCTAAGCCAGAGGCAAGGCAGGAGGATACTGGACACTTGAAGGCCTCCTTAATGCCACTGCCTATGGCTGGGGTTCCCTTTGAGAAGGTAGGGGTGGACATTTTTGGCCCCCTTGATCCCTAAACAGCACCAGAACACTGATACATACTAGTTGTAGTGGATAATGCCACTAGAAATCCTGAGACTATACCCCTTAGAACCATTACTGCTCCTGCAATTGCAGACGTCCTCCTGGGTATTTTCACCAGAGTAGGGTTTCCTAAGGAACCAGGAGTTGCCCAAACTTCTCCAGCTGGTTCAGGATACCCAACGAGGACCTTTACATACCTGTAAAAGGAGATACTTGTTAACTCATTGCCTGATTTACTGTGACATTTCCTAATATTTCTCCTTTGCTTTCTATGGTGCGTAATTGTGCACAAAAAGACTAACTTTATTAAAACTTAAAAAATTCTTAACTTAAATAGTACTTACCTGATTTGGATGAGCTTAGTCTTAAAAATGTTATAAATATCTGAAGTATGTTTGTAAACTGGACTCAAGTTACTCTTTTGAATATGTGGTCTCATTTATTGTTACTGTGAGTAGAACAAATACTTTGCACTGCTCCAAGATTAGCCTAACTGCTTAACCAAGCTATCATAAAAATTGGAGCATTAGGAGGTCTAGTTTTTAGCTCTGTAAACCACATGTGGTTGCCTGGACCCCCAGCACAGTGTGCCTAGCTTTTCACGCTACATAGAGGGCCAGCCTCCTACACCAGGGACAGCACATTACTGTGTATGTTGATCAATCAATTAATGTTTGTTTGTGTATTGGTTCTAAATTCTACACAATAGACTACTATTCCTCAGTGTTACAGTCCAAAGGAAAACAAGTGATGGATCACTGTCCTCAGCCATGTGTCTGGTCAAGTGAGTAAATTGGCATCTGTCCTCCAGAGGCCACTTGTCTTCAGGTGTGACGAGTGCGGGTACCTCACTACTATCTGTCACATAAAGGTGGCCATCATACATGTGACAGAGCATACATTGCTCTTTGGGTGTATCTACAGATCTATATTTTCCCATGATAAGTGGAGAATGCTGTGTGTCATCAATGTTGCAAACATTCCTTGTACCTACATGTTAGCATGTGCCCCTTCTCTTTTTACAAAATGTGTACGCTGATGTTTCATGCATGGTCTACCTATGTTCATTGGATAGTTTGTGTACTCTCTCACATATATGTGCATGCCAAGCTGTGTTTGGAACTGGGCACAGTTAAGGGGGCTACATTTCATGTGGTACCACAGACAGGAGTGTATCACCATTGACTGCTAGCATGCACATGTCCTCCCCCATTATTGCATGTCATTTGGCATCTCCAACTGCAATAGCAATGAGGGGCATGACAGGTAGGACTACAGTTTTTACACACAGTGTGTATTTCCATGCCATTGATGTGGCATCACGTAGCAAAGCGCTCTGCACATGTGAAATGGGGAAGGATCATTACCTGAGTGTTGGCATCCACCATGGAGTGACTTGCAGTTATGTGGGAATCATATGTGGTTGAGTACAACCATTTATCCACGGAAATCTGGGTTTGCAGGACCAAAATGGAGACAGTGGCGTAGCTTCCCATTGGCTAACATGTTTTGGGCTTTCTACAACTATTTGATCATCTCTGGGCCTCTCCAACATACAAAGGACTAATGGCTTATACTGATACAATCACAGTATGTCATTGTAAGTGATGCCATACAGTAGAGGTGATTTCCCTTGGGCTAGCTGATTCATTGTATTGTGGATTTTAGAAGCATACCCCCCTGACAATTTGCACATTTTGTCTACAGTGTACATTTCTATGCAGACTGTGTAGTATATCTGAGCAACATTTTTACTACCTCTATGACTCCATTAGGACAGTTTACCCATGGTGAAGTGTGTATTGTTAGTATGTTTCCAGTGCAACATTAGTATTTCCATGTCAGCTTCTTCAGGCTACTCTAATGCTGTCAGCAACATGGTAGGATTTTGGAGCATCATGTCTTATTGTTGTGTTATTATGTATGTGATAAATAGATGTATGCATGACCCTGTGTGGGATCTGTGGGAATGAACTTGGCATTGGCCTACTATTGTATGACAACAGGCAACAGAGGTATGCTCCATGAGGCAAAGCATTGAAAGTGATGAGGTCTCCTACATGTTCAATGGTTACTGTGTTTCACAACTTCACCCATGCAATTGGAGGTGTCTGAGATTCCGATTTTCCATTGGACAACTGTTGACAGTTCATGTAGCATGTATGCATATTGTGTGGTACATGTGGGAGCCACTTTGTTTTAGTTTGTTGCTGGGGAATACTAGACATCATGGTAATGTTTGGTAATAACAGCTGTTGTTCAAGTGTGACCAAGAACATGTGATAACCCTTTGTCTCTTTGTATTTGTAGCAGCATCTCAAGCAAATGAAGTAGACAGGGCGGAACTAAGTGGGGAGGCATCTGGTCACAGTACCTCCGGTCATGACACCAGTGACACAGAGGGACCAATGGCCCAGAGGTGAGTGGAGTGCCATGGAGGAAAGAGTAACAACCTCCTCATCTTCAGATTCTACCTCCAGTGGCCACAGTCGAATGGTGGTGGACCCATCAGGACCTGCTCCTGTAACATCCTTGTCCGCCACCCCCAATTCTATTGCCACCCTCCCTTTTGCTCTCCACCCAGTTGGCTGTGCATGCTCACCCAAGAGGGTGGGCATCTCCTCTGCCCCAGACACCTCACCCCCAACCCATGTTACTCTTGCTACTCTAGGTGAGGAGGCTATTGACCTCCTGAGGAGTATAATTGTGGGGTAGACTGCCATTGGGAATGCCATCCAGGGGTTAGCAAGCCATTTTCTGCAGACAAATGCTTTCCTGGAAGGCATTCATAGTGACATGTCTGGCCTACAGAGATTACTTCAGGCTCTGACCTCCTCACTGATGGCAGCCATCCACCCCCCACAAACCTCCTGTACCACCTTCCTCTTCCCACTCCATATTTCCTATTCCCTTTCCTGTCCCAAGCACACAAGCTCATCCACAAGCACCCATCTCAAGACACATAAGCAGCACACATCGACACAAGCACCACAAGACACACTGGTACACAGGCACTCAACTTTCACCCTCAGACACAACATCAGCCACCATTTCAACAGACACACCCACCACCCCCAGTGACCCATGCACTGCAACCACCATACCCAGAGGCATAACCACAACAGCCAGTGATGCATCCACCACACCCACCATACACCCAGACAACAGCTCACAAACCACAGACCCGCACACCTCAGACACCATATCCCCAGACACCACCACAATAGCCACAGACACATCCCTTACATCAACCATACCCCCAGATACCAACCCCCACACACAGAAATATATACCATATCCACCATATCCACAGACATCACCCCAACACACACAGCTACATCCACAACACCTACCATACCCATAGACACCGCTCCAACAGACACATACACATCTACCACTCCCATATCACCCAGTACCTCCATCTCTCAGCTCCAAGACTTGCAAATGCCCACACTTACACATTCAATAGACGCCATTCAAACCCAAGCATACCTCTCTCACGCACACATACCCAAGGCACCCAAGGCACCTACATCCACGGACGAGACCACCAGTACCTCAACCTTCAAATCCCCAACACCTTCCAATGACTCTACCCATTAGCCCAAGGAGAGTTTCCTTTTTAGCTTGCCCTTTCCCCTGTTACCTCAACTCCCCTCCCCTCCCAAATCCAAGAGCCCCCACCAACGTCCTAACCTATCCCTTCGACATCAAAGTCCTCCCTGTCACTCCTGCTACCCTACACGCAGTCATACCTCTCCCCCAAAGAAGAAACCCACCCCTCCAAAGAAAAAGCTCCCCCCCCAAACCCACCCATCCCAAATCTGACCCTACCCAAGCATGATACCTGAGATGCCTACCTGCCCACTTGATGCCCCTTCATGTAGAGGTTCCCTGGCAGTGATTGGAGTCAAGGTTGGGCACAGTTCTGTGCATGGAAACATTCGTACTGGCCAATGACTTTAGACCTACATTATTCAGAGTTAATAAACCCAACATGTTGCTTTGTTGGGTACACATTTGTCCTGCCATTACTTTCCTACCTTTTTGTTGTTCCTGAGTAACTTGTGTTGTATGCCTACTGTTGCGTGTGTTTCACACTCATTGCTGTTTGTCCACACATAGAGGGTGTTCAATTGTGCTACATTTCTTTGCATCTGACTGACCATATGTCCATTTTGATGTGTGTACTTTGCAGCTACGTCATCTACATGTACGGCCATGCTGTTGCTGTTGTATTTGCTTATTTGACTTGCACTTTCACATTTGGCAAAAAGGCATGTCACTTGGCTTTACTATTGTTTGTCCTTGAGATGCAGAACTCTCCAGTTCCTGTGCAAAATATGTTTTGTGGCATTAGCAAAGTGAAATGTGACCGAGGGCAGCATCCTTCCAGGAGAGGTCCTAGTGTCCCCATCCCTATTGTGCAGGTATTGTTTGCATTGGGAGCTTTCGATATTTGTCTTTGAAAATAATGTGCATCCCATTGACCTTCCATTGTGTTGCAATGTGGGTGATGTGTTGGTCCATTACAGGGATGTATCATGGGAGGGCTATCTGCATTGCATGACACATTCATACATATGTTTCTTCAATCTGACTACAGTCCATGGCATGTGAGCAATGTGAGGGTGTTAGTTGAATTGGTAGATGTGATGTTGTGTCATGATATCCAATGGTGGCTCTAGGAAATTCATGCACCCTCCAGACAGTTGCACATGGTGGTGGTGAGTGATGTTACAGTGAAGTTGGCAAAAGGTGATCAGGGAGCATGCATGCATATACATTTAGGTGACTGTAACATCACTCACCACCCCTATGTGCAACTGTCCAAAGACCCCTGTCTGTCATCTCACAGGTAGAGAGAACTCACCTGGGAGCACAGTATCTGGGCATGATGTGGGTAGTGCAAGGACTGATAGCACTACAACTCCCAGCAGGTATTGTTTCACCATATCCAAAGCCACAACTGTATACCAATTTGTAATAGCCATGCTCAGAATCCAAACAATGGAGTATACTCAAATGAATGGTTTATATCAGTATACATTGTGAGTATAGGACATGCAATGGCAACAATGCAATGGACAGCGGCTAATACAAACCCACTTGCACAGTGCTACAGCTGTGTCCTCTGCTTTTCTGGCCGTTCTACCTCCTATTACCCATGCAACTGTACTAACCTGGAGTGTTGATAATTGTATAGTCTGTGTGCATAGGACACCTAATGACAGAAGTGCTAAGGACAGCTGCCAATGGGATACTACTCACACCCTTCTACTACTGTGTCCATTGATACTCTGGCCCGTCTAACTCTCATCACACATAGGACTCTACTTATCTGGGGGAATCTCATATTTATGCAGTATGTTGTACTTGGTGTAACCTTTTCCATATAGCCAGGTAGAATGGTCAATCCAAATTTGATGTCCACGTCAGTGTTCACATGACAATGTGCAGCTGTCTGTTAAACATCTAGGGGCATATTTATAATGCCCTAGCGCATTCTTGAGCCACATTAATATAATTATTGTTTACGTTAATGTGGCCCAACGAGGTTGAAATCCCTGCACTGTATGTATTTACAGAGTGGTGCAATGCATGCATTGCGCCACTCTGTAACCCTTTGAGCTACATCATGCCTGCACCAGGGACATCTATGAGATTTCCTTCCGCCATTTTTTATGGCACTTTTAATGCCTGCTCAAGAGCAGGCGTTAAAAGAGGGCTTCCATTCTTTAGAATGGACCCCCATGTACTCTGCAGGAGTAGCGCCAACATTTTGGTGCTACTCCTGAAGAGTACATCAAGAGAGTCATGAATAATGACTCTATTGCCCCCTACCCCACGCCATTGTGTGCCGTATTTTAAATACGGTACACTCATGGTGGCGGTAGGGGGGTGCTGAGGTACAGTGCAGCACCACTTTCCATAAATCTGCCCCTTAGCCCCATAATTACATTTTTTTAGCGCTGCATTTACGTAATTTTGCACTGCTTTCGCATCATAAAAGTATAAATATGGGCCTTGGTTTACTAATTGGAAGGTAGCATGATATTGATGAAACTCCACTGCTGCCAAGATATGGGTCTATGAACCAACATGCCAAGAAACCCAGACATTCTGTTGCAAGGTGATCTGAAATAAAATGCTCTGTGCCCCAAAGGGCAGAACTGTGATACTAAAAGTTGAGGTCCCTCCCACATAAGGGCATCAAGCAAGGCAAACCTGTACATGGCCCAAAACATAAGTAATTGTTAGAAAAGGATGACACATGTCACAACACAACCAGTAACAGTCTGTTTTGCATCTTTAACAGGTCTACCTGCCACTGGGACCATTCAAACCACCCCTGAGACCACCACTTCCCCCCTGGATGAAGACCTGAGTGAGGACACCCTTCCTGGATGTCTGAACATTGAGGACGAATCTGGCCCATCTGGGGAACCTGATCGGACGACAACTCTCAGCCTCACCCTGCCATCATCAACTCCTCCCCGCCCTGTTGCATCAACATCATAGGCAACCAGTCGCTCCCAATCCAGTGTCCCAAAAACAGTTACTCTCATCTTGTGTCCTCCAGTTCAGGTACCAGAGTCACATCTCCAAATCCCTGACAATGATGGACCTGGCTCTTATGGCCGTGGCCAAACTGGGCCAAAGGCACAGGCATATGGGGGTAGGCGGTGTGATGGAGTGGGTCAGCCCCATGAGGCTGCTAGGGACAGTTCTTACCAGGACACCATCTCCCAAGTCTTGGGAGCTTACCAACACTCCCAAGGCGTGATGGGCCAGGGTCCTGTAATGCCGGAGGAGATCAAACGGATGCAAAGGGACATCCACCAGGAGGTCATGCAATGGCAGTCAGGCCTCAATGGCCAGATGGCCTCCCTCACAGGAATGCTGAGAGACACTAAAAACAATCTGCACAGGGATAGACAACAGCACACCCCTTCCATTGCCCAATTTACACCAGCCCCTACTACCTCTGTAGAAGCCAGTGAAAGGGAGGCCCTACCAGGGGAACGATCTGCCTCAGACACCCCTGCCTCTGTAGCTGGAGAACCCCCCACTACGTCCACAAAAAAATTCAGGAGGTGCAGATGCCAAGACACCAACCACTGCCAGGAACAAACCTCTAACTGATGGAACCTCTTTGTCTGCCACAGATGCACCCTGTTGACTTTTCTTAAACTGCTTTCTATTTTCCATGATAGTGGGACACTGGACTTGGTACTAAAAGTTGTGGCTGCTACTCTAATGATCACATCCTCCAACTGATCCCCTCACTGTTTGACTATATGTTTTTTCACACACATTCAGCCCAATATCCTGTGCACAAGAAAATAAACACTACTAAAACACCATTTATGTTTTGTGAGCATTTTTCATCAATGTGAGTGGATGATTGTGAAATGTGTTACATGTTCCAGATTCAAACAAAAGAATGTGATGTCAGGAGGGACATGTCAAAGGGAATGCCATGCTGAAGATCACTAACAAAACAAAGACCCAAGTCGACATTTTCCAAAAAACATTTTCATTGCACTGTGCAGTAGACAGGCAGCACAAATGTAGGGCCTCTCATAGTCAAGTCTGTTCCAAAAATATATACTTTTGCTTAGGTATCTGTAAGTACCATCCTACTAGTCACTGAAGTCATGGATATGTCAGGCTGTGTCCAACTGAATAGACCAACATAATGGTTGAAATTGTCATCAGCTTCGGCCTTATCACGTACCTACATTATGCCTAGCAAACCTGCATGCCCCATTATACAGACAGAGAATAGTACTGTAGTCCCTAGTAAGAAGGTGTTCCATTTACAATGGCCAGGCATTTGAAGGCATGTGAAATACCTATGTAAGTGCTGTGGCACAGGGACTGCGGGCTGCAATGAGGGAATACAATGACAGCTACATTCCAGTCACACAGGATAATTGTCAACTCACTGTGAAGGTAGAGGGTACAGTTTGCACTGGATTACATGTAACAGCGGCACTAATTCACAAAAACAACACTATTGTACCCACTTACGATGGCAAACAAGTCCACTGTGTAGCACAGGTCTTTGTCCTCCCACTGTCTTGGCAGCCTGAGCATGGAACTCATAAATCTCAATTCGTTTTCACACAATACCTGCATCAATCCATGTCCACTTCACATGTCACACCAGCTCCATCAATCTTCAAATGACACAACTCAGATATGTCCACGTGAGGATGGTACAGTGAAGAGACCTGGTAGGAAAAAAGTGTAACACAATATTGTTAACCAGGTGAAGGCTTACATGACCTACAAGTTTCCATTAGAAATTTGTCAGTTAACTTTCAGACTGTGCTTTGAAATGCCCCAAACTAAGGTTTTCCTCATGAAAGTCACAAGTTCAAATCAGTAAAACCTAGAAAACGTCTGCTGTATACTGCAAAGCATCTAATGGCCTGTCAGATGATCACACAGAGACCCTTCACATACAACCATGAACCCCATAGTTCCCCCTAGGAATCAATGAAATCACAGATCATTACGAAGTACTGATTGATGAGATCAGCCCGCATGTCTCCACCTTCATCCACATCACTGTCATCCTCGCTTGGCATTTCTGCTATCTCACCCAGTGGCACTGCTAGCTCCCCCCTCATCTGGGATGTATGGTACCTGTTGCCTCAGGGCAAGGTTGTGGAGCATGCAGCAGACCACAATGACACTTTAGCAGGTGAGAAGAGGAGGGCTCCACCAGACTTATCGATGGAGCAAAATCTTGCCTTCAGAAGCCCAAAAGGCCCCTCCACAACACTCTGGGTGTTGTGTTGTGCTTTTTTGCTTTACCTTTGTGTGCACGTGACTGTTTAGGTGACCTCAGGGCTGTATGATGTTTTAAATGGTATCTTGAGTGGCGTATGCTTTGTGTACTTCCCCTTCACCCATATGTGTGCCTGTGCAGTACCTTTGTTATTGGCAATGCTTGTCTTGAGTTGTGAATGTGGCCAGTTTGTGTGGATATGTTATTTTGGGCCTTGTTATACATGACATGTGTCCCAGTACGGGTCCCTTCCATATGTAGTCTTCCACATCAATGCTGTACCGGTCTTGTTATGGTGTGTTGCTTTGTGTGTTTTGTATGTTTGTGTATGCCTGTATTGTGCATGGCCTAGTTGATCCCATGTGCTCTGTATGTGTGATATGTGATTTGATGGAGGTATTTCGTGTCTATGATGGTACATGGACTCATATGTGTCTTGTATGTGTTTCCAGTCTGTGGCCAGTGTTGTGTGTGCATGTGTGAATTGTACTTGTATGTGTGCAGTAGTTGTTTTGTTGTGAGTTTGTATGTTTCTGGGTTTGTGCCACCCTGAGTCTGTGTTGTGTTGCAGTGATTATATGTGTGGTATTAACGTGTAACATATGTGTGTACAAGCTGACGTGTGCGTGTTGTGTGTGTGTAAAACTCCCTGATGCTCTATGTGAGTGTGTGTGTCAATGGGCTGTGACGAGTTCGTGCAGTGCCTTGCACCCCCTTGCCTATTTTGTGGTTTAGTATGTTACAATTTTTAACATTTCACAGGTGACACAGGTAAGTGTGTGTTTACTTATGGTTGTTGTCGTGCTCATCAATGTGGATTCCTTTGTTTTTCTGTGAGCAAGAGCAGCGGGATGAAGTCTAGGTTCGGATCCATGACTGCTCCAGACGTGTATGGCTTCCTGGAGGTGAGTGTCTCCCTTTGTACTGTTCATTTCAGCCTCCTGATTTATGGTGGTTGATCCTTGCCAATGTGCTACCTCGTAAAGGGTCTGGCAGAAACATGGTCTACGCTGGCCTATTTGTAGTTCTGACAAACCGTTGTGGTCTGTGCTGACTAGCGGTGCCAGCGGATGGCTGGCGGTTTTCTCGGTGCACCACCGCCAAACTCATAATATGGCGGTCCACTCCGCCAGTCTGTTTGCAGACGGACCGCCACCACCAACATGGCGGTCCTAGGCCCGCTAAACTCGTAATCAGCCCCAAAATGACCTCCTGAACAAAACTAATCACCCCAAAAATGTTTTAAATAAAATAGCATTAAATATAATGTAGCAAACATGTACTACAATTAAATAAACATTATACTAAACTACATATAATACAGTAAGGCCTCCTGCATTACACTAGCAAAGCACAAACTACAACCTAACACAAAACCAATAAACAATAACATAAAATTAGGCTATACTAACTACACAAACAGTAAACATATACCTCTACCAGCACATTCCCAAGAAGAAACTTTAAAAAAACCTTACCTGATCAGTAGGACAGGGAACCACAACTGCCAAGAACCAGAAACAATCAAAAATAATGTGAAATAATGTGAATATATTTTAAAAAAAGGTAGTAGTAAAAAATTAAAATACATACAATCATAGAAATGAATGGCTATTATTAAATGAACTGTAATATTATTTTATATATAAAACAAAACATTAGAAATGGTATTAAAATGGTATAAAAACGTACTAAATGTAAAAGAATAAAGTGAAATTGTATTAGAAAGTATTACTAAAAGTATTTTAACTTATAGTTCTTCCTAATATATTAGCTATACATATGTTCACAAATAAAATGTCAAATGGTATAATATTGTTTTTTTTAGACTATGTTAAAACATAGTAAAACATTTCAAAATGTAAAAATTATACATATGTCAAATGTTTTCTTCAAAAAGTAAATTTAAGCATCTGACTGAAATGTAACTTCAAATGTATACAGTACATGTCATGTTTAATTCTTTTTGTTTTAAATAAAAGTGTCATAACAATAAGTGCACAAAACAAATATTTAAAAATAACATATAATACTGTTCGTAAACATACATATAATTGTGTAAAAATACAATTAATATTAAAAGGCAATGTGTACAAATTATTAATAATGACACAAGAAAAACTACACTGCACCCTACAAGGGGGGAAACTACACACTGATAAAGGTTGATTTACTTTTCCCATTCCAATCTAAGCCACATTTAGGAAGGTTTTGGACTTTAACATGGGTAGATATACCCCCACTCTATTCTAAGCAACATTTAGGATTATGTTGGACTTTTAAGGGGTGCCCTTTACTGCTCCAACTCCAATATAACATATATTGTAAAAGTTATTGGGATTTATTTGTGCTAAATTAAGTATTCCAACTCAAATCTAAACTATTTTAGGATTAGTGTTAAATAGCAGTGGGTGTATATTTTCTAAACCTAATTTAATGAAACAATAAATAAAGACTGAAAGATAAAAGTTATTTCTGAAATAAAAATAAAACTTTAAAGATAAAAAGTAACCATTAATTGTAAAACATTAAAAAAAAATTAAAGAGTTGTTTTAAAAATTGCAATACAATAGGTCAGATTAAAAACATTTAAAAAATAAAGTTAATGCAAAATACATTCTATATTTTGATAATAGATCATCAAGAGTAAAAATAAGAAATATCCCATTAAAATTGTTATACAAAAAATACAAAATTTAAAAAATGAACACACACATTTAATTTTCAAACAGGCCGCAAATGAAAATATAACAAAACATACAACATATTTTATTGTAATATATTCAAATAAATATTTCACGTTACATATTTCATACATAATTTATTTATATATACTTACATTTTACATTCAAACAATTAAAATAATTAAAGAAAAGTTTTTGTTTTTTTAAAAGACCTTACAAAGCTTTTGGAATAATTTCTCCAATGCTCATCACCATTTTCTTCTATAAACCCTACATCCTGTTACTGAAATTAATTAGCCAAATGAATACATGACATCAACAAATACATAAATACATACAAATATGTGTATATACATATAATACTTTTTAAAAATATTTAAACCAAAAACAATAAAAATTCCATTACTTCTTTTAAGAAAAGGAACCAAAAACTATGCACCTAATCCCCTTACAAAACCATCGTCCTACTCCTGAAATATTTACACGTTTTAATAGAAGAATAAAAAAACCTGCAACTTTTGTAATACTATAAAAATGTTGAAAACATGTTAAAACCTACAACTACTTTATAAAGAATGGTATTTTTAACAATTTAAAAAAATGCTTACAAAATAGTCTTTCCTTCTAGATTGCTCAGAGTAACATGTTTGATGTCACAATATAAATGTCACAATAGCTGATAAGATCATAGTGCAATTCTACCTCCTGGTCCTACACTTACATATACGCATGCACAGATATGTGTACATCTCGGTAAATGTGTACATATTGTGTTTCCACAAAGGCAATTAGTAGCACATACATGCAAATTGTGCTCTCTTATGCGAATAAGGCATTTATGAATGTGCGTATGTTATTGTCAGTGTGCACACATGTCTTTATTTGTTACAGACACAAGGATGGCATTTCGGTATTATAGGCAAATAATGGCCAATGGGGTACCGTTGTAGGATAAACCATGTGAAGTGGTTCGAGGGGTTAGTCATTGTTACCAGAAACCCAACTTGACATTATTGGACACAGCTGTGTGTGCCTGTGATATTTTTATGAAATGGAATAAGTTGCTGTAGTACAGGAAAATATTTAATGAAGCATTGGTTTATATCACTGCAGAATAGTTTTAAGCAGTATACACATTCAGAGATTTCCATTTGATTGAAATCTGATTGCTCATTAATTCTCATGAATTATAGAAATTTTTATAATGTCACCTTGGCCATTCTCTTTACTCTCTGCTACGTATGACAATATCAGGGCCCTAGCCAGTGCCTACACCCCTAACTAGTCTCAGCATCCTGGGCCTGTCTCTGCATGCACTCCAATCCAGTCTCTGCACTCCTGGCAGTCTATACTCCTCAGCCAGTGTTTTGCATCCCAGCCTCTCTGTACCCCTAGTCTGTGCACCACGATCCAGCCATGACCTCCAACCTCAACGAATCTCTAGACCATGAGTCAGTCACTGCAACCAATCCAAGCACTGCCATCCAGTCTCCGCACCCCAGCCAATCTCTGAAGCTCCATCTCCGCCCTTTGTCATCTGAGTTTCTTAGTTAAGTTATGCAGACACCTTTGCCCACTCCTAGGCCACACATCTGCCAGGGCGGTGCCACATCCAGTTAGCTAACACAGAGGTCTGTTTGAAGTTAAAGCATTGCTTAAAATCTGTGCGCACATTTGTTGTGTCTGACCCTTCCCAGAAGCCTAGTTTAGCAATATGTTCTAAATCAGTGGTTCCCAACCTGTGTTCCGGGGACACTTGGGGGTCTGCAATGCCTCCTCAGGGGGTTCATGATTGCTTAGAAAATGTAATAATTTTAACAGATTTGGTCCCCAGCTTTCAGGAATGAATCACTGAGGGGTTCCTGGATTCCAATAATGATTCAGTGGGGGTCCCTGAGTTCCAGTATTGATAAAGTGGTGGTCCACATAAGTCAAAAAATTGGGAACCACTGTTCTAAATAACGAGATCTGGACCTCTCTCGACACTCCAACCAATCGTCACTATGCAAAGGCCCTTTTCATTGATGCATATTTGCTGGTCTATGATGGAGAGGTGAATTCAAGGTAACTTCATAAGAATTTGAACAGAACTGAATTGCGTGGTTCATGTTTACGTAGGATAAGACCTGGAACCTTGCTGTCTTTTGTTTACATACAAGAACATGGGAAGAAAAGCTGCAATAGAAAGAAAATCACTTTCGTGGGCTTGAACAGCCCCACTTCTACAAGACAGCATCATATTTTTGGCAATGCAGCAACCCCAAATCATCAAACATCACTCTCACAGGAAGTGAATATCCCCTTTTCGCCAAGCCAAAACCTCCCTCACAGCAAATGTAGCATCATAATTTCATATGCAACACCCCTCTTCAAACATGCTTCTCACACCAAGTGCGCAACCCTTTATCACTATACAACACTCTCACACCAAGGGGCATATTTATACTCTGTTTGCGCTGGATTTGCGTAATTTTTTAAATGCAAATCTGGTGCAAACTCAACTCCATATTTATACTTTGGCACTAGACCCGTCTAGCGCCAAAATCCATGGACTTTGAGTCATTTTTTAGTGTGGACACCTACCTTGAGCTAAGGATATGCAAGGTAGGCATTCACGTCCAGAAATGACCCTAAGGCATGTGTGCCTTATTTATCCTCCCGTGTCATTTTGACGCACGGGAGGAGATGGGCCTTAGAAAATGGCACCCAGACGGATTTGTTCCGTTTTTTAACGCCTGGGTCAGGGAAGGCGTTAAGGGACCTGTGGGCTCATTTCCATGGTCTCCAACCCTTCCCTGCCCCCAGGGACACCACCTGCCACCCTAGCCCACCCCTGGAGGACACCCATGGATAGGGGGACCCATCTCTGGTAAGTAGAGGTAAGATATATATATTTTTTTTAGGTGGCATAGGGGTGCCTAACTTGGTCCCCCCCTACATGGCACTGTGCCCAATGGCCATGCCCAGGGGACAGAAGTCCCCTGGGCATGGCCATTGGGCAGGGGGGCATGCCTCCTGTCTTTGCTAAGACAGGAGTCAATTCCATGGGGGTTGTGCATCAAAAAATGACGCTAGTCAGGTTAGAGTCATTTTTTTTTTCATCTAACCTGACTTGCACCATTCTTTGATGCACAACCCCCAGTCTTCCCTACGCCTCCGCTGCCCGGTTTGAGTAATTTATTTTTACGATAACCAGGCCGCAGCACTGGCTACCATCATTCCTTAAATATGATGCCCGGCTGGCGTGAGGGAATGGCGGTAGCTGGCATTAAACTTTTTGCCGCAAACCTGCGCTGGTGCAGGTTTGTGTCAAAAAGTATAAATATGGGCCTAAGGGTGGCACCCTGTCTTGTACACAAATACAGATTCACAACAAGGGCTCAAAACTAGTATTGTATAGCAAGTGCAGGTGGCACATTGCTTCAAGGAGAAGAAAAATTATAACACTCAAGAAAAGCACGCTACTGTTAGCACGTCAGACCTTATTAAGTACATTTACAAGGGAGATGCATATAGGCCGATAGACCTTTTGACTGCGCTTCGAGTTGTTCCCACCATATAACCCCATACCAATATGAATAAATAGCAAGTAGCAATCAATGACATCAATAATCAATAGGAGTCAGTAATTTCCACACACCATTACCTCTCAGCCATGAATAACCACACCTTTATGTCAAAGTTAGAATGTTTATTTTCCTATATTAACACTCCTAATGTAACGTAATTTAATCTCAAAATAAAATGATAAACATGCAGAAATAAAACTGGCTGACCAAAGTGACAAAATAATCCTGATCTAATCATGGCTTGAGCTACCACACATTTAAAAGTTACAGAACAAATCAATAGCAAGAAAAACCGAGCAAATGAAATAGCATACATTTAGATTCAGCAAAGAAAAGACATCAACTGTTATTACATGTAGCAAACTTCATCAGTGAGGACCCTAACTAACATCAGATTAGAATAACCTGTTTGGAATTCATGCAAAACAATTTAGTCACACAAGTTTGGAAAAACATCTCCCTATGGCTCCATCAAAATAGCAGTTGGTACATAGAAACAAAAGCAAATAGACATAACAATCAGTAATAACGTCTAATACCTGTCCTCAATATAGTTCAGCAAGTGGAGACAGTCTTTGTCAACAGGACATCAGTTCGGTCAGCAGGACATCAGGATTCAGCATCAAAGTTCAGAATAAGCTCAGTCTCTTTAAGCAATAAAGTTAAGTACCTCTTTTCTTGAGAGGGTCAAGAAAATAATAGAGAAATTGGCTCTGAGGGCAGTTCGAAAGAATAGAGCTAATGGCGTATCTTCTCCCGGTGCAGTCTGGCTAAGTTAGATTTCCTAAAACTACTTTCCAGGTCCTCATTGGCCAAAGAATTGCATGTTTACATTTAGTCCACTGAAAATAAAACCCCATATCTAAAGAATTACTACTACATGGTTCTCATGTCGATGATTGGCACCTCGTCTCCTGTTCCCATCATTCGACTTGCCAGGGATTAATATTGTTACAACTAATATTCCAGTCAGTGCATCCATTGTCTTCTCCTGGGAAAGTCAGTCTTACACATACTACATTAAACATTGTTTCACTAGCAATTAGCATCTTCAAGCAAGCAGTTTCTCATGAAAACTAACTACAGCTACGAGCACATGGTCAGTACAGTGGAAGATCACAATTTAATTCTCTAAACCTTCATTTTATAAAACGCCTAAGAAATGCAGCTTGACATGAGGCTGTGCAACTAGGCCCAGACCTCGCTAAGTTAAGGCCTACGATTTATATGGCCAATACATAATACATAACCCTTAATATGACACATTACTACATTAATCAACCATAAGTTCAACATTTCATATTAATAAGCCATGAATAAGTACACTTCGTAAACATTGCCGGCCACTCATGTGGGCACAACATCAATTGCGTGCATTGGTTTTCTCTAAGTTAATACATTTTCTATGCAAATCCAATACTCAAAATACATGAATATTTATTAACAAACTCAGCGTTAACATTCCCTCCTCTGATGACTAAAGGCCCTCATTATGACATTGGTGGTAACTCCCGCTTACCGCCATGCCGACTGCTGCCAAAATACCGCTGCTGTGGCGGTTTACCGCTACCCATAACATGACACACATAGCAAACCGTCACAATACAGACACACACATACAAGTCCGCCAGCCCAAAAGTCAGTGATAAACTGCCAGTAGCAAAACCCACACCGTTACGCCAACAGAACTATGCCCACAGCATTATGACCCACGAATCACCGGGATGGACATTCAACAGCGGCAAACCATTGACGGTATATATTGCCGCGCTCAAAATACACACACATACAAAACAACACCACATTGGACAATTTGAATAACACATACCTGACACACATACATAAACCACACCCACACACCCACACCACTATAAAATACACACCCACATTACCCATAACCCTTTATGACTCTCAAAAATTGACAACTGAGAGAGAGAGACACGCCAAGAGCACTGACAGAACCAGAGCCACAGAACACCATCACACAATACACCATCCATGCACCTCACAGCACACACCCCAAAACATCCCCCACACATCCTCATACACACCACACACACTACACCCATTGCACCAAAAAGACACCCCAGGTTTTTAGAGAAGGTGCTATGGGTCATGGCGGAGGAAATCATCCGGGTAGAGCAAGAGATATTCAGATCACAGATGCAGCAGACATCGATTACCACGAAGATGGAACTAAGGCAAAGAATCGTGGACAGGGTCAACGCCGTAGGACAGCACCCCAGAACAAGGTATGACATCAGGAAGAGGTCGAACGACCTACGGGGGAAGGTATGTTCCGTTGTTGCAAGACACCAGAGAGCTGTACAGAGGACTGGCGGTAGACCCCCACCTCCTCCCCCACAACTAACAACATGGGAGGAGCAAGTCTTGGCAGTCATGCACCCTGAGGGCCTGGCAGGAGTAGCAGGAGGACTGGACTCAGGTAAGTCAAATCTCTATTACTATCACCCCCCCTACCTGCATGCCATTACAAACTCCCACCCCTACCATCACACCCATCACCCCACCACCTCACATATACACCACCATCACAACCCACCCATCCCAATACCAAGCCCTGCATGCAACACCAATGCATGGACCCCCATCACAGACCTGCTTGGACACCCATCACTAAAGCATGCACATTAGAGAGAATAACCTAGCCCACAAAATCACTACTCACACAAGACAAAGCTGACAGGGCAATCACAGCCATACAGGGCAACACACCCATGCACAAGATGACAAACGCAGAAACTAAAACACTGCATTTACATCCCCACAGGTCCCCCACCCAACATCCAGCAACATCCAGTCCCCCCCAGAAGAGGCCCACAGTGATAACAGCAGCTCTGGACGCCTGGAGCAGGATGACCAACCTGGCCCATCCGGGATCTCCGGGAAGTCGGTTACCCAGGCACAGTCCCATACTACCACAGAGCCTCCCCCCTCATGAAACACTACCACAGCATCGACCCAGCGGGCCCATACCTCTGTCCCCAGTACACGTCAATCAGCAGTGTGTCCACCACTACAGGAACCCCAGGCAACCCCACAAACACAGGACGATCAGGGACCTGGGGTCAGTGGTAGTGGGCACACGGTTCAAGGGACAGAGGCACAGGACAACAGGGAAGCTGGGATGACTGCTGTGCGACAGGGGGAGGACAGGCCCAGGGAATCGACTCTCCACAAGCCATTCACCAACAACCTGGGAGCGTACCACCATTCCCAGGAGATGATGGGCCAGATACTGGACAAGTTGCAGGAGACCCAGCAGCTGCAGGAGGGACAATACCTGGGGATCAGAAAGGATCTGCGGGACATCCACACCACCCTTGTCACCACTGTAGGGGTGCTGGCAGACATGGCCAACACCATGAGGGAGGCAGTGGCACACCACTGGGCCCCTGACACTAGCCACACTGATAAACAGCCCTCCATCTCTGCTGTCACTAGTGGACAGGGGGCCCTGCCGCAGGTACAACAGGCCACCAGCACCCCTCCCCTGGAGAAGGAGAACCATCCCGCAAATGGTCCCTGTGATCCAGGCAGAAGCCAGAGAACATTGACAAGACCCCTGCCAAGAAATAAGACTCTCCTGAATGTTACCCTTGTGTTCCACTCTGTCACCCTGTCCACCTTGAACTGCCATTGCTCCCCTTCCTATGCCCCCTTGAACAATGCACCTGTGATACAAATAGAATGGACTCTATCCTGGACTTTCCTCCATCATCACAACAGCCCATTGCACATCCCCTTCTACCTCTTAGCACTTCAATAAATACCCTTTGAAAAAATAAGTATGGAGTATGTCAAATGATTGAACAAAGTATTTGTTTAACAAGGTTTGAACACTGCAATACAATAGTATAGTAATGTATACATAGGAATGACCTGTAGTTGGTTGCAGTCAACACACCAGGTGCCAGAGTGGGGCACAGATATCTGAAAGTAGAGATGCCAAAGCGTACAGTAAGTGGCCATAGAAGTGTCAATATCTGCATGCCATGTACAATGTCAAGTACAAAACTGTCAATGCAAAGTGAAGTTACAGTGTCTTACCTGTGTGTCAATGGAAGTACTGTCGTATAATAACCTTTCTGTTGTCCTCATCCTCATCCTCTGCCTCCTCATCTTCAATGTCCCCAGGGTCCACTACAGCCACACACTCCATCTCCAGCCTCCTCCTGCAGAAAAGGCACGTGGTGTCTCAAGGCAAGGTTATGCAACATGCAGCATGCCACGATTATCTTCTTAGGTGAGTAGCACAGGGATCCACCTGTTAGATGCAGGCACCGAAACCTGGCTTTCAGGAGGCCGAATGTCCTCTCTATTATTCCCCTTGTTCACCCATGTGCCTCATTGTAACGTTCCTCTGCCCTTGTCCTGGGATTCCTCACAGGGGCCAGTAACCATGAGAGGCTGCGGTAACCAGAGTCACCTGCAAATATCGAGGGACACCTGTTAGACACACACTAACCCTTAGGGCCCAGACCATACCGATACACTTACATCCACTGGGTGGGAACCAGGGCTCACCTATTAGCCACACCCAGTGCCTCTGGAGTTGAGCCATCACATATGGGATGCTGTTATTCCTCAGGATATAGGCATCATGCACAGAGCCAGGATACTTTGCATTGATATGGGAGATGTACTTGTCCACCAGGCACACTATCTGCACATTCATCTAGTGAAAGCTCTTTTGATTTCTGAACACCTGTTAATTTCTCTGTGGAGGACAAATGCAATATGTGTACCATCAATAGCCCCAATAATGTTGGGGATATGTCCCATTGCATAGAATTCAGCTTTCACAGCGGCCAAATCCTCCACCTGGGGGAAAGCAATGTAGCTGCACATGTGTTTAATCAGGGCAGACAACACTCTGGTCAGCACTATTGAGAACATTGGCTGTGACATTCCTGCTGCCAAGCCCACTGTCACTTGGAAGGATGCAGTTGCCAAGAAATGGAGCACAGATACCACTTGCACAAGAGGGGGATCCCGGTGGGGTGACGAATAGGAGATATCAGATCAGGCTCCAATTGGGCACACAGTTCAGTTTTTGTGGCCCTGTCAAGTCTGTAGGTGAGGATAATGTGCCTGTCCTCCATTGTTGACAAGCCCACCAGCGGTCTGTACATGGGGGATGTCTCCATCTCCTATTCATTCGCAGTGGTTGTAATCTAGGGGGCAAAACGGAGAGCAGTTTCCACATTTTCACATTTACAAAAACTACACTGCATTGCATGTTGTGACTGTAACAGTATGTTGTTGGATAGGCCCAAATGGTTCCTATGTGTACTGTGATGCAGTTAGGTGCCATGGCCTGCCCCCCCCAAAATGGCATCCGCCTGTCCTGTTTGGAGGGACATGTGGAAATGAGTTAATTCTGCTGACGTTGTGTGCCATTGCAGGAGGCGGTCGAGTACCCCGTGCAACACCTCATTGATTGTCTATGGCCCCTATGGGTTACAGTGGCCAATGGTGATGTACGCCAGCGGTGACGGTACACACTGCCGTGGACGTGAACGCCATTTTCTATCTGTTCACTCACTTGCTACCTGACCTTCAACAGGAGAGGTCCTACACTGCAAGTAATGCTGTGACCTATGTCTGGAACCGACCATGGCTCGTGTCACTGGGGAAAGGGCCACTGCCTTCACCGCTGTGGAGTTGGAGAGACTGGTTGATGGGGTCCTTCCCCAGTACCGAATGCTGTAAGGCCTCCAGACCAACAGGTGAGTACACTGTGAGCAAGATGCAAGGGGCATGGATGCATGGAGTGCTGTGTGTGAGGGCCTCGTGTGGAGGGGGTTTGGTGGAATGGTCCTGAGCACTGTGCTACATGTATGCTGGGCAATGTCTGTGGGTAAGGGGATGTGAGGGCTATGTTGTGCCATGAGTGTAACAGGCTGGACAGTATGACTGACACATTTTCTATGTTTTTTTTTCTGCAGGTCAGTGCCCATCAGAAAAAGAGTATATGGCGTGCCATCGCTAAGGAGGTGCGTACCCTGGGGGTCTACGACAGGCGGAGCACCCACTGTTGCAAACGAAGGGAGGACCTGAGATGCTGGGCAAGGAAGACAGTGGAGGCTCAGCTGGGGATGGCCCCCCCAACGAGGAAGGGGTGCCCGTCGAACCCTGACCCCCCTGATGGCCTGCATACTGGCGGTGGCCTATCTGGAGCTGGATGGGCACTTGAGGGCATCACAGCAGCCACAAGGGGGTGAGTGAAGTTTCACAATATACTACATGTGCATGGTGGGGTGGTCTCTGGGTGGAGGATATGGGCCTGTGGGTGCCCCTAGGCCAGGCAGAACATTGCAGGGTAGGTTACATGTTGGGGAGGGGCTGTTGAGCACCACCTTCAACCAAGCTAGTAGGCATCCAGTACTGGGCAGGTGTCTGTGGGTGTCAGGTATGCTGCTATTGGCATTAGGTATTCCTGTCCATGGGCTGGTGACTAGCATTTTGACTGGTAATGCATTGCCTATTGCGTAGGGCTGTTCCCTGTGTGTGTGAGTGTCATGTACGCCAATGGTGGAGTTGTTGCTGCCACTGACCAAATGTATCCTTTATCTCTTACCCCCTTTTTGTTTTGTCACCCTGTCCTTATGTACATTAGCATCATCTGTCGGAGGAGCAGAGGCACCGGCGATGGAGGGAGCTGCATCCCACAGGGCACAGGAGGCTGAATACACAGACAGTGAGGGCACCAGTGGGACAGAGGGTGAGGGGATCACCACGGGGGAGACAGGAGGGGACAGTTCTGATAGTAACATCTCCTCAGATGGAAGCTCTCTGGCAGTGGCGGACGTCTCTCTGGCCACCCCAATTACAGGTACAGCTGCCACCCGCCGTACCAGCACCGCCCTCCCAGCAGCCCTTAGGCGAGTTTCCTGTGCCCGCTCACCCAGGAGGGTGGGCATCTCCTTCGCCCCATGCACTTCAGACCCTGCTCCAGTTAGCCCTACTGCCCTGAGTGAGGAGGCTATTGCCCTCCTGAGATCCTTCGCTGTTGCGCAGTCAACCATAGTGAATGCCATCCAGGGGCTGGCAGCCCATTTTCAACAAACAAATGCATTCCTGGAGGGAATTCACTCTGGCATGGCTGCCCAACAGAGATCAATCCAGGCTCTGGCCTCCTCTCTGATGGCAGCCATTGTCCCTGTCTCTTGCCTCCCCCCTCCAACTTCCTCTGCCCCGTCCCATTCTCCTCAACCTCAACCTATCCCAAGCATACATTCAGACCAACATGCACCTAAGACAACACACAGGAGTGTCTCAGGCAAACACAAGCACTACACATCATCCCACAGGCACTCACGCACACACCATCCAGATGCAGACGTAACAACACCCACTGCCTGCACAGTGTCCCTCTCCTCCTCGTCCACCACCCTCCCAGTTGCGTCTCCAATCATGCCTGCATGCACTACGTCCTCATCCACTACCCCCATCACCATCACACCTATCACTACACACCACTCACTGGCAGTCACCACCCCCACACCCATGCACACATCCCCTGTGTCCTCTCCTAATGTGTGTATGCCTTTCCTCCTAAGGCATCCAAGCGCAAGCACTCAGGCACCCAACAGCCTTCCACCTCACAACAGCATCCATCCCAAGCACCTGCACCCAAACACAGCAGACAGACACCTCCATACAACCACTCCCTCTTCCTCCAACCCCAAACCTTCACCCCCTTCCCGCCCCAGTGTCCCTAAGAAGCTTTTTCTCTCCGCCGTTGACCTCTTCCCTACTCCTCCCCACCATCCTACAGGTTGGGCCAGGGTGGTCCGAACCCAGGCTAACACCTCAGCCAACCAGTCCATGGCCACAGTAGTGTTGGCATCTCTTGCAGTGGGAGAGGTTCCAGGGAACCAACCATCAGCACTGACAGTGTGCCTGCACCAGCTGCCAAGGGGAAGGGCAAGGAGGCACCACCAGCTGCCAAGGGGAAGGGCAAGGAGGCACCACCAGCTGCCAAGGGTAAGGGCAAGGAGGCACCACCAGCTGCCAAGTGGAAGGGCAAAGGGCCTGCACCTGCAGGCAGGACGGACAGGATGCCTGGTGCTAGGATTGATTCTGAGCCCCCACCACCAACCATGGCAGATCAACCATCTGAGGCTGCAGGGGAAGGGCTGGTGCCTCCCCCCACCACTGGCATCCCTGACACCAGCACCACCACCAGCACTGCCACCAGCACCGCCACCAGCACCACTGCCAGCATCAGTCCCAGTGGGCAGCCGTCCGAGGCTGCAGGAGAATGGCTGGAGCCTCCCCCCACCACTGCCAGCACCGCCAGCAGCACCACTGACACAGCAGCAGCCCCAGTCGGCAGCCATCAGAGGCTGGAGGGGAAGGGCTGGAGCCTCCCCCATCACTGGCATCCCTGACACCAGCAGCGCCACCAACACCGCTACCAGCAGCAGCAGCCACAGTGGCAGCCGTCCAATGCTGCAGGGGAAGGGCTGGAGCCTTCCCCCACCACTGGCATCCCCAACACCAGCACCGCCACCAGCACCGCTGCCAGCAGCAGCAGCCCCAGTGGGCAGCTGTCCGAGGCTACAGGGGAAGGGACGGAGCCTCCCCCTACCACTGCCAGCCCTGACACCAGCACTGCCACCACTGAGCAGCCGTCACCGGTGTCAGGCATTGTGTAGTCCTACCTCCACAGGCTGTAGTGCATCCTGGACCTTGCAAATCCTGTGAGTCTGACACTCAGGTGAGAGACTGTGACCTTGCACTCCCCAAGATCTGCGTCATATGGCACAAGGCCCCCTCCAGATCCAGTGGAAGAAGCCATCCACTCACCCCCTCCTTGCCAGGATGAAGCACACTGGGCACAAGGCCCCCTCCAGAACCAGTGGAAGAAGCCATCCACTCACCCCCTCCTTGCCAGGATGAAGCACACTGGGCAAAAGGCCCCCTCCAGAACCAGAACCAGTGGAGAAGCCATCCACTCACCCCCCTCCTTGCCAGGGTGAAGCACATTGGGCATAAGGCCCCCTCCAGAACCAGTGGAGAAGCCATCCACTCACACCCTCCTTGCCAGGATGAAGCACACTGGGCTCCAGACCCCCTCCAGAACCAGTGGAAGAAGCCATCCACTTGAGAGACTGTGGCCTTGCACTCCCCAGGACCCAGCTGTGGGCACACCACCCACTTGAGAGACTGTTGCCTTGTACTCCCCAGGACCAAGCAGTGGGTAAACCACCCACTTGAAAGATTGTGGCCTTGCACTCCCCAGGCCATCACACAGGGCAAGTTGCCCCCTCCAGGACCAGTGGTGTTGTACCATCTTCCGGCTGAGGTGCCCCCCGGTTCCTCGTCTCCCTGAGGTGCCTGGGTATTTTCGACCTGATGCCCCTGCATTGTTCTCTCTGTGTTGTTGCAGAAGTCAAGTGGGGCCTTGGCCTATGCGATGTGGCCGTGTGACCCACGGACATTGAGGACCTGGCAGTGTCCCTCCATTTGTATATATGTATATACTGTTTTGATTTTGAATCACAAATTTCTACTATTTTATCTTATTACACTCACTTTAATCAATTCCTTTTGTCCTTGCATTATTCCTGAGGGGTACAGGGTGTATATGTAATGTTACTGCAACTGTTTGTGTGTATGGTGTTGGGTGCATTGCGTGTTGAGTGTGTATGTCACTCTCTTTTTCCTCCCCCTCCCTTGTGTGCTAGGCGGCAGTACTCACCATGGTCGTCTTCGCCGACGTTGCTGTTCGTAGTGAATGAGAAGTATACAATCATGGGAAATATGTGCAACTCAGGCTCCATGGCAACATGGTTCTTCCTTGAGTCGCCAGAGGTGAGTCCTTTACCTTCTGTGTTATGTTTCCGCCGTGCTTTTGATGTCATTGGTACCGCCCCGGAAAAGGTGGTAAATAGACCTGTTGTAATACAGTGGGCGGTACATTGTCTTCAGCCTGGCTGTTGGCGGTTACCACCGCGGTGCTTGTTGCTACCGCCGTGGCGGTCAGTATGTTGAAGTGGCTCTCTTTCTGAGCGGTTTCCACTGTGGTCATAATTCCATAATTTTTACCCCCGGCCTGTTGGCAGTATTTCTGCCACTTTATCACCAATCGCCAGGGTTGTAGTGAGGGCCTAAATCTTCCCACACAAAATTTTCTTTATTTCAGCCTAACATTTTTTCATCTCTATCCCCTTAAATCTTCATTCCCTTTTTTAATTTTCCCTAAACAAATTTTCCCTCTTTATTTCTTTCCTCCTCTGACCATTTTTCATTTTCTTCATTTTACGCATCTTACACAATTTACAAATTCCCCATGCTCCAATTACGCAAATCACAATAATCAATATCCCTTGTATTATTTTCAATAATATTCCTTTCCCAATGTTGCTAAGCCAATTTCCAACTGAATCAAATCCTTTGCTAACTTTCTCCCAAACACCTGGTTCCTTCAATTGTTTCAAATCTGCACTCTTGTTAGTCAGATTAGTAATTAAGCTACTAATTTCTTTACTTTTATCAGGAATATACAAGCAGCAATACCTCGAATTAAGCATTTTGCAAACTCCGCCATTTTTTTCTAAAAGAATTCGGTTCTGAAGAGTCATAGGTCTTTCCGCAGCTAATTCTGTGTCTATCAAGACCATAGCTCCTGAAAAATCTGTCAGCATGTTATCCAAAATAGTAGACAACTTCCGAATCTTTATAGAATTCAGAACAACTCCTACCGAAGGAATCAGTGCTTTAAATATCTCCAACTATACCAGAAGGAGACTCTCTCCTTTCTTTTCTGTGATATAACTCTGTCAATTTTGGTAAACTTTTCAAGTCATCAAGTTGAAAAATCTTTGGGAAAACTATCCCCAAGTAACATGTGCCATACCATCCTCTTGGAAGATGGTAATAAGCATTAGGTCCACAAATGTAATATGTACCAGGAATCGTTGGATCCTGTCCATTCAAAATAAATGTCCATTTACTCTGAAACAAAAACTCTTGCCTAGATTCATTTGTTCCCAGAAAGAAAGTGTCAGTACTAGATCTAGGTCTTTATACACAAATCTTTCCTTCGTGTTGCACATCTAATGCTAATTTCCCTTGTGTCTTTATTTCACTAAAAGCATCATCATTTCTAAAAGTCCTTTTCTCTAAGCCCTTTTCTAACTTCTCCTTTAATGCCTTTCTCCTGTCACCTGTCTGTTCTAAGAAGCAAGCACGTCAGATCATTCTTGTGCGCATATGCTGTCCCAAAAGTTAATATAGGCTCAAAGAAACCCCTCACTAATATTATGTCATTGTCCTTAGCTACTGTATTCAGATACCTAATTATGGGGACAAACGAAAACACCATATCGTGGTTGAAATAGAAACATTGAATGTACTGCTGGTTATAGAATCTTGTTAGTAACAAACTACAACTTATCCCATACGTAAGAGGCAAACTATGATAGGTAACTCCTTCTTCGAATGATAAAGGAATCTGTATACACACAAAACAATTCCTTGCATCCATCAACTCAACATACTCACTGAGTAAGCAATAGAAGACATTAGAAGAAAGTTCCCCTTGTGCATTGCCTACGTGCAAATACTTCTCATCTAACCTAAACTTCTCTATCGCTGTTAATGCAGTAGTTGTCTATAAAGCTGAAGTATGGTTGGCTTTACTCTTGTCAAGAACATTCATACCCACAATCAATATCACACACAATATCACACATACAACTGCCAAACAAATACTCATGTATTTAGAGCACCTGTTCTTCCTACTCTGCTGGCTAATGTTACCCATGATCTGTAAAGAATCACAAAGTAGACGAGAACATTTTAGAGACTATGCACCAAAAATCAAAAACAAAAAACTTCTTTCACCAGTAATTTACAGCTTTCAGTTTCACTTCCAGGATCCTTTGTCAAAAATCAATTTAGCAGCTTGTCAAATCAGGTTTTCAAAAAGTATTTTCCGGTTACTTTCAACAGCTTCTTTCTCTTAGTACTTTTCTCAATTTGTCTCATCAGTTCAGTTCATTACTTTTCTTCAAGTGCCAAAATATTGATCTGGAATGTCTCAATCAAATCAAAAAGACAAACATTCTCTTTGCCATTCACTTGTTGTTGCATACACCCATTCAGGACCTGCGTACCTTTGATTCGCTATTCTCTTTCTTTTCAACTTTCGATCTCCATTCAATTCTCCTTCACTTAGGGCTTCCCTTCTTGACACATCTACTTCTTCCTCGATTGTTGTCACACAACTTCTTCCTTTCCCTTCGCTCGTGACTCCGGACACTTATCTCCTTTCAGTGGACCCTTGGTCAGTGCTCTTTTCAGTGTTGAAGTTGAAACTTCTTCTTGCTCTGCAGGATTTTCTCTTGTCGGACCTGCAACTGGGTCAGGAGGAGTCAGACCACATTGGGTCTGATCTGCCTCAACTCCTTCTCTCTCGGGGTCTGGTGTTTGCTCTGATTGTCTCTCTATTTCGTCTGTTTCTGGGAAAGCCCTCCTCTGACTAGGCTCTCCTGCTGTCTTAATTTATATATGACTCACTGTCACTCTCCAGGAGGTCTTCTCCTTCATCTCTCACAGGAGTAGCTGAACCATTCTCAGCTTGCTCAGATCTGGTCTCAGTTCCTCTTTCTTCTCCTTCCGGCTCTGAGGCTTGTCTGGTCGTTGTTGGTACTTTCAACAACTCCTCTTCATTGTCCAAAGAAAATGCCACTTTTCACATGTGGCTTGCTTGTATCCAGCTTGGAACCCCAGCTCACTTCACAGCTGTGGTAGTGATCAAAACTACATGGAAAGGGCCTTTCTACCAACATTCCAAACACGTCTTCCTCACATGTTTATGGACCACAACCAGCTCTAGGGTTGTGTCCTTGATCCTGTGATGGTTGCAGTATGGTGGCTTCCACCTGCTGAGAGAAAGAGCAAACCAGATCAGCCAGACTTTTGCAGTAGTCCAACACCATATTATCTGTTATATTCAGAAGAGCATTCACAGGAACTACTGGGAACTCATTGCTTTGCCCATGAGGATTTCGTGCAGTGACAATCTTGTCTTCCTTTCGGGTGTTTTTGCTATTGTCTTCAGAATTACCAGCAGTGCGTCAGGCCATTTCAGATTCATGGATAAACACATTTTCGCCATTCTTGATTTTAAGGTACCATTCATCTGTTCCGCTACTCCTGATGCTTCAGGGGGGTAACTACAATGCAACTTCTGCTCAATGTATAAGGCTGCACACAGTAATTTAATTACTTTATTGTTGAAGTGACTTCCTCTATCTGATTCTAAAGAGATCGGAAACCCAAAACATGGTATCAGTTCCCTAAGCAGTAGTTTCGCTACTGTGAGGCTGTCATTCCTAATTGTAGGGTACGCTTCAATCCAGTGACTAAAGATGCAGACAATTACCAACACATCTCGAACCTCCACATACAGACATCTCAATAAAATCAATTTCCATTCTGCTGAATGGACTTCCTGCTCTTCCAATGTGGCTCAAATTAACAACTATCCCTTTTCCCTCATTCAATTGCTGACAAATGACGCAACAATGGCAAACTGCTTCAAAAACTTGCCTAAACCTTGGATTGAACCAATTCTGCTTAAAAGTGAAATTCGTTGCATCCCTCACAACATGTGCTTGACTATGATAATATCTAGCCATCTGAGACAACAAACTGTTTGGCAAAACCAACTGACCCTCTTTTGAAATCCACAATCATCCTGTCGCTGTACATATTTCATTTTTCTCCATGATCGTTTTTCCTCCCTGTCAACATTATTCTGCAGTGTTCTCAATTCTTCCAACGTATCTATCAAATGCAGTGCAAAACTTGGACATGTTTCATCTTCTTCAGGTAACAATTTCCACTTATCTTTGAACGGTATACAGTTCAATGCGCAAAGCCTTGCGACTTGATCCACATATCCATTTCCCATTGACACAACATCTTGCAATTTCGGATGTGCACTGCATTTCACCACTGCAGTCTTTTCAGGCATTTGGATAACTTGCAACAGATCTCAAATTCTCTCACCATTTCTCACTGGTGAACCAGAAAAGGTCATGAAATCTCTTTGTGACCACAACTGGCCAAAGTCATGGACTATTCCAAATCCATACTGGCTGTCTGTATAGAGAGTAGCTTTAAGCTGAGCAGAAAAATGGCACACTCTTGTAAGGGCTACCAGTTCTGCTACTTGTGCAGCATATATTCCTCAAAGCCAAGACGCTTCCAGTTAACCAGTAATTTTGCACACAGCATATATTCTCTCAGCACTCCTGTATTGTCTCTTAGACAGGAACCATCAACAAAGATAATTTGGTAATTTTCTTCCAATCGGGTGTCTTTAATATCAGGTCATTTTGTGCACATATCAGTTACTTCAGGGCAAGCATGCTCAATGTTTTCCAACTTTTCAACTTCAACATTTTCATTTGGTAGCAAGGTTGCCGTGTTAAGCACAGTACATCTTTTCAATGACACATTTGGTGAACCGAAAATGCTGTCTCGTAGTGAGTCAATGTTGCATCTGTCAGGTACTGGGTCTTGGTTCGGGAAAGTAAAACTTCAACTGTGTAAGGGACCATAATTGTTAGAGGATGTTCCATTACAGTGCCTTCACACTGTGTGAGACTCTGTCCAACCGCTGCAACTGCATGCAAACAGCCAGGTAAAGCAGCTGCAACTGGGTCCAAAATAGCTAAAAAAGATGCTTCTGGGCGGTTCACACCTCCATGGTCCTGCGTCATGACAGACAAAGAACATGCATCATGCTCATGACAAAACAACGTGAAGGACTTTGTAGTCTGGCATACCCAAAGACAGAGCTTTGTACAGACTCTTTCTCAAATAAGCAAACTCTTTCATTCAAGCCTGGTCCAACACTAGAGGATCAGTTATCTTCTTGTGGGTCAGCTTCTGCAATGGTTTGGAAATGACCAAAAAATTGGGAATCGACTGGCAACAGTAGCCTACCATCCCTAGAAACATCCTGACATCTCTCTATGTGGCTGGGGGACTCATCTGCAGTACAACTAGGACCCATTCTCTGGATAGTTTTCTTATTCCTTTCTCAATCTCGTAACCCAAGTATTTTACTTCTTTCTGACAGTACTGCGATTTAAGTGGAGACACTTTATGATCACTCTTTCCCAAATGGTTCAGCAAATTTGGACGCAATCAACAGTCATCAATGTTCTGTACCAATGTCGATTGGAAAGGCAATTCCAACGACTCCAGATTATTTTTCAAGATCTGATTGAATATGGAAGGTGACTCTGAGAATCCATGAGGAATTCGACACCAACAGTAAACCTGGTCCAAAAATTTGAAACGAAAGAGACGTTGGCTATCCTCATGAAGAGGCACAGAAAAAAAGGCTTGTGACAAGTCTATGACGGTGAACCATTCAGCGTCACATGGTATCTAAAACAGAATTACAGATGGATTTGGTACCAAGGGGCAACATTTGACCACAATAACGTTTATTTTTCTCAAATCCTGGACAATTCGAACCTTCCCACAGGGCTTTTTCAATCCCATTATCGGTGAATTACATGGGCTACCCAACATCTCTTTCAAGACCCCTTGTTTTATCAATTCTGCAATTATGTGAGCAACCTTCATAAGGATGTGTTATGGCATGTGATACTGGGGAATCTGAGGAAAAATTGCGTTCAGTTTTATAGGAACTTTAACTGGCTGAACTCCCTTTATCAGGCCAATCTCTTTCCCTGTCAGATCCCACACTCTTTCCTTAACCGTTCCCTGTAAATCATGAGGAAGCTCCTTCATGGTGAACGCTGGAAATAAATAAATCAGGAGGTATTTCTCATTTGTGGTCTCACACTCTGACTCTGGAGCTGGGTCATCCTCTTCGTCACTAGTCATCTGTATCTCTATTCCATCATTTGAACATGTAATCGAGCACCTGGTTTTACACAGCAAGCCTCTTCCCAGTAGAGATACCAACTTGAATCACAGACTACGAATTTGTTCAATCCTTTAAAGTTGCCAATCTTAACATGGACTGGTTCTATAATTGGGTTGGTCAAATAATGATTTGCTACTCCAGCAATTTAAACTGTCTTTCCTGGAAGGGGCAAGTTCGGAACTTCTGCAGTTCTCACTGTAGAGCGTGTAGCTCCTGTGTCAACCAAGAATGAAACCTTGTGACCCATTACCTTTCCCTTCACATATGGGCCTTTCTGATCTACTTCTAGAGAAGCTGCCAGAACACATTCCTCTTCATATGAACTCTCGCTCACCCAATCATCGCTTATTCCATTCTCACTGTGTAACGGGAATTAGTGAATTGTGTTATTACTTTGGTTGGACATCTAACCTGTGACCTGTTGAGGAAGCTTCACCTGTTGTTGTTCCAATGGGGCTTGAGGTATTTGAATTTGCTGTCTAGGTACCATCTGAGCATGCTGTTGCATTGACTGCAACTGTGTCATTTGTACCCATGGCATTTGCACCTGCTGCATGGGTTGAAGATTCTGCATCTGATTCACATTATTATGAAAATCTGGATTATGATCATTCATTCTTGGTCTTGTCATGTTTTGGAATGAGTTGATGTCACTTGTTTGCTGAGCTAAACCTTCCAGCACCATCATCGGACACTCCTGCTTCCAATGTCCGACCACTCTGCAAGCGTGACATGGCAACACTCTCTTCTTTCCCTGCACATAATTCTGAACCACTACAGTACTCAAATCGGGGCTACGCTTTCCATTACCAGTTTCTCCACAACCTATACCTCTCATCTGGTATCGAAACCCCACATTTCCCTGCTGCTGCTGTGGAAAATTTCCCTGCGTCCCTGTCCGTGACACTTTAATCTGCATCACCATCGCCTTTTCCTTCAAATTTCTCTGCTTCAACTCAATCTCGTCACTACAGTACTTTGCGTACTGCAACACATCATCAATCGGCTTTTCTTGCCAGCAAATCAAATGACTCTTAATCATCTGACTACTTTCAGGTCTCAGTCCACAAATCTGAACACAAAGTGAATCATGCCTTTCGGCTCGATCGTTCCTATACCACTGTAATGCTTAAAAACCTTCAGCAATCTCTCATAATGCACATGTATGGACTGTTTTGCTTCCTGAGCTGTCCTGTCTATTCTCTGCCAGTCAATTTTTTTGGGGGGGAAATTCTAGTTTTCAAAAATTCGATCACTTTGTAATAATATTTAATTACTTCAGGAGACGGTGCACCCGTATTCGGATCTCTCTCTGGTTCTTTTGTCGACCAATCTATACTCCTCTTACACTCCATCCACAGATCAGCTGGAACTACTATCTCTAGTAGAGTGTTTCAGTCTTCCCACAGTCACTTTACAAGTTTCACAAACCTGGCTGTCTGCTGGTACCATTCTACTGGCTTCTCTCTCAACCTGGGACAGTCATTCGTAAAGGACAGAATATCACTTATGCTCCAAGGGACATGGACAAAATTCCCTCCTGGAATCTCTCTCATTGGTAAGATTTTCACCTAATCCTTTCCCTGCTGAATATTTGCAGTCAGTTCCACAGAATCCTTTTTCTTTTATCTCTTTTCTTTGCCCATCTGCCTTCCTATTTATCTAAGGCTCCCCATGTCTGGACACTTTGAAGTAACTCCCTAAGGCAGTGGTCTCCAAACTCTTTAATGCTGCACCTACCAGGTTGAAGAATAAAAATCACTGTGCCCCCCTCCTGAATTTTTCACAATTATTTTTTTAAGCTGACAACATTTAAATATGTCTAGACCTATTTAAACATTGCAGTCAGTTACTGTTACCTTTTTAAAAATGCAAATACATATTTTTCCCTAAAACAAAGCCCTGGTATCTTTATAATGCTTCTTTTGGTCAGAGCCTGGCTCCCCCCTGAGATCACTTGAGGCGCCACCCAGTTTGAAGACCCCTGCCCTGAGGTGTGCCTTCATTCCTGCAGATCTCATGTGTTCAAAGTCTTTTGTGTCAAAATCTAGCCTGTAACTCCTTTTCAAATGCTTTTTCTCCATTTCTATGCCGTACTTCTCTGCCAGGTCTGCTAGTTTTTGATGTACATTGCTCACTTCCCTCATAATGTTCGGGCACAGATATCTCAGTTCTGCTTCTGTGTAGGACTCTAGTGTGTTCAAAACTCATAGTTCCCTCAATGAGCTCACCCGCTTCCATTCCTAGTCTCATATAGTTCAAGTACTTCCCACCCCTAGGAGCACTCTGCGGGGTATTCAGCTTGTCTAAAAATTCAGTCAATTGTTGGGCAGTCAAACCTTGCAACAAAATATTGTTGGCCTGGGCATGTGGCTCTGGTTTCACCATTATATTTGTGACTGCGGCATAAGTAATTTCAGGTTTTGACTAACATTCAACCCTATAACAGTATCCTAGGAACTCCGAATGGACTAAGGCCTTGCAATGATCTCGATCCATCAAAAGTCTGTCCCTTAGGATAGACTACTCAAATATTCTCATTAAGTCCTCCCCTCATTGAATTTCGACTCAGAATGCCCTGTCAATTTGCACTGGCTTTCTCTTGTGCGAACAAAGGTACAACTGGACCAATGGTAACAGGCACAGATATAGCATCTGGGCTTTGTATGATACTCAAGTTCTGTGAGTGCCTGTCTGACTGTGTCCCTATCACCAGAGTGTATGTTGGCACTGCTTGTGACTGCGCTTGAGGCAGTAAAAGTGGTGTTGTCTCTGTCTGAACCAACATTGGTTTCAGAAAAATCTGCCCTGTTGGCACTATTAAGTTTGTGGCAGCTTCCACTATAGGTACATCAGGGTAAATTCTTGAGACATTCAACTGTGGCACCTGATTTTGTGCTACTGGAGTAATAGGTGCATTAAGACTGCTCTGCATTGGGCTCTGGGTCATGCTGGGATTGATCTGTACTGTACACGTAATCATGTTAGCCTGGGTCGGTGCTGAAGGATTTACACTAGTGCTCGGACCATTCTCTTGGGCTGCATATGGTGGAGGACGATTTCTCAGTAACTGCAAAATAAACTCATCATCGTCTGACTCTTCCTCAAGCATGAAAGACCCTCTAGACTCCTTTGATCTCCACTCCCTCCTCTCGGAAGGGCTGCTATTTGTTTTTCTGGTAGCTTTCCTTTCTTCTCCCTCGCTGTCTTGTGTAATCTCTGGAAACAGTGTAATCCCCTGTAAAGTCTCGGTTCTCCACAATTTCTGAGCACTGTCCCACCTAGCCACAGCTAGTGTCTTTTCTGCCTTTTTCATCCTCTCAAATTTCTGTTGCTGTTGCTGTCTAGCTACTAACTCCAAGATTGCTAATGCCTTGAACTGTACTGGTCTCGGAGGGGGTTTCAGATCATACGGCACCCTCCTCAAATTCTCTATAAGCTCCTCAAATTAAATGTTCCGTGGCAGGAAATGCTAAACTCATATCCTTCTCTGTCACTTTGCACCATTGTTTCAACCAAAGACATGGCGCAGCACCCTGCTCTTTGATTACAATGTAAGCTGGTGTACCTTAGGGCGGTGCAATTTCCTCTATATGCATTGTAATTAATCCCAGAATTCTCTCTCCCACCTTCTCAGTCAATTGCATTTCACGGACGACTGCCAATCTGTGTGCGACCCTTCTTACTAACTAACCTATCCCAGAGCAGCTTCAATGATGTCACACTCACACCTACTGCGGCTGACAAAGTCTTGTGGCTTGTCCTCCCAAACTCAGATTCACACAAAACGAATGCAATTTATTGCGAGCACTAAACAAAATCAAAACCAAATTTGTCCGTTTACTACAGGTAAGGTAAAACAAGCCCTTCAGAAACTTTATGGATTTTTCACTGACTGTGTCTCGCTCTAGCAACTACTCCTTCTTTCTCAGTTTCCCTGATTCGCAAGCAAAATTCAACCCGTAAATTTCACTCTCAACTGATTAGTGGCTCTGTCCTGGTGCACATAGGACTCGCCAGATCTTAGTCGAAAATTCTTTCACTCACTTTGACTCAAAGTCTGACTTGTCGGCCACCCCCGATCGACCTATTAAACCGGACAAATTACAACAAAACCAGGTGCCTCAGACACTTTTCAATATACTCCGGAGTCTTAGACCATGTAGGGTCCGTATACCAACAGCCATGAGGACAATTCTTTAGCACAAAGCGCCACACACATGTGAAGTTCGACGAATTCCCTACTCTCACACTTCAGGGTATGCAAACTCCTTCTATAACTTCATTTGGAGTACGCAAACTCCCTAAACCCTCACAAACATCACAATTCACCTGCAATTTGCATAAGCTATCCAAGCGCAAAACCTACTGCAATCACACAGTCACTAGAACGCCAAGAACATCCTCAAACAATCATTGGAAAGCTCCAAGATTCTGGGAAAGTCTTTTTAGGTACTCAGGGGTACATTTTCTTTCCAATTTGTATCATTGAATCTGAAAAACCCAAAATGTCACCAATTTTCACCGAATCTACAAAATTATTTTGCTCTTTCTAGGAGACTAAGGGGGTCATTCTGACCCTGGTGGTAAAATCCGCCAGGGCCAACGACCGTGGGAGCACTGCCAACAGGCTGGCGGTGCTCCCATGGGCATTCTGACCGTGGCGGTACAGCTGCGGTCAGAAACGGAAAACCGGCGGTGTACCGCCGGTTTCCCGCTGCCCTGGGGAATCCTCCATGGATTGCTGCGCCGCCATGGGGATTCCGACCCCCATACCGCCATCCTGTTCCTGGCGGTTTTGGCCGCCAGGAACAGAATGGCGGTATGCAGTGTCGTGGGGCCCCTGGGGGCCCCTGCAGTGCCCATGCCAATGGCATGGGCACTGCAGGGGCCCCCGTAACAGGGCCCCACAAAGATTTTCAGTGTCTGCCATGCAGACACTGAAAATCGCGACGGGTGCAACTCCGCCGGCTCCATTCAGAGCCGGCATCCTCATGGAAGGGTGTTTCCCGCTGGGCTGGCGGGCGGCCTTCTGGCGGTCGCCCGCCAGCCCAGCGGGAAACCCAGAATACCCGCGGCGGTCTTTTGACCGCGCAGCGGTATTCTGGCGGTTCCAGCCAGGCCGGCGGCTTCCGCCGCCGGCCGTGGTCAGAATGACCCCCTAAGTCCCATATTTATACTTTTTGACCCAAAACTGCGGCAACACAGTTTTGCGTCAAAAATATTACAGCCGGCTAGAGCCATTTCTTTGCGGCGTGCCAAATTTATACTTGGACGCACAGCGGCACAAATCACAGGTGTGAGTCATTTTTTTTTACTCAAACCGCTGTGTCACTTCATAAAGGAAAATTACGTTAACGTGGCGGAAATGACTGTGAAACGGTTTACAACACCGCAAACCGGATATGCAGCGTTTTTTGACACAATAGCGTAAAAATTTGCCACAAACACAGCAATTTGTGCAGAGGAGAGCCAAAATGGATCCCAGATGCTTGCACAGACCCCAGAAAGATGACAACAGATCAGGAACCAGCCAGGAGGACCCACACAAGACCCAGGACAGGGAGAAGAAGAAAAAAGTGTCGCTTCAGTGCAGAGGAACAGGTAATTATAGTGAAAGATGTGACGGAACGCCAGCACCAATTGTGTGTCACCTCAAAGTTGCCAATCAGTAGGAGAGAGGCAATATGGCAACAAATATTTTAACAAGATCAACAGTGTGGCAGAAATACGCAGAACAGTCATCGAGTGCAAGAAACGCTGGCATGACGGCAAGCGCAGGACCAAGCAAAAGATGGCCAGGAACAGGAAGGCAGCACTGCAGACTGGAGGTGGGAGTCCAGCACCACAGGAGGCCCTGAACCACATGGAGGAGATGGTCACAGCCGTCTTCCCTGAGGAGATCGTCACAGGGATTCAAGGACAGGACAGCGCAGACTACCAGGAGTCAACGCACATGCAGGGTAAGTTGCTTGGGGAATTAAAATGCACTAATGTTAACTGCAACCGGGGGGGTGGACATACCTTCTACTCAATGCATGTCAGCCATGATATTCAGGCAGTGGAATGGGTAAAGTGGCATGGCACGGGGGCATGGCCTGTACTGAGGAAACCTGGGGCACACCACTACACAACACCAACAACCTTTGCATTGGGGTATGCTGCCATGCCAAGGATGTTGCAATTGTTAAGCCAGGCCAGGAGGGCAGGGTACAACATAAAACTGGCAGCCCATCACACGTAAGCCAGTATACTCCCTAAATTAACTAGGGCCCAATTAACAACCTCTGGCCATACCTGCAAGTGGAATGTAACATTGACAACAGTTGCAACTACCACCTCTGCTGTGTGTGCAGGTCAGGTAGCTAATGGCATTAACGTCCCCATGGATCAAACACACCCAAATTACAGGGTTCAGGATGACAACGTTATCAATCCCCTGAAATCAAGACAAATGTTCTGATCCTGTCAATTGTGATTGCCAAAAGTTGCTACAAACATCAGCCATTGTCATGAACATTAGGAGGTACACATCACTAATATCATACCCATGCTGCATATGTCAGGGTCCACCCTGTGCCTGGGTCAGTATAGCTCTAATGACACCATGCAACATCCCAAATGTCATACTGCTCAGACAACAGCATTGAGGGGGAGGACACATGTAACTGTTCACAGAAATACACCAGCACAGTCAGAGGAGGAAATAGGACACTGCTACGACTATCAGTGCAAACCAATGTACCACACATTCCCCAACATCAGCAGTACCCATTACCAATGCTGACATACATATTGTGCCATAACAATGCTATGCATAGCATACGCTACATTTCAACTACATAAAAGTGGATGTGAAAGGTCAGAACATGGGGCAGGTCCATATTGTTAAGTGTGCTGCTAGTGCCATCAGAGCACCCACAGCCAGTGAAATGCCTCACCATGAGAATGGAAGTAGACGGAGGGTTGAGTAGGATAAGAAGGTGGCAATTCACTATTTGGCCAGAACCCACACCTAGAAGATATGATGCTGACAAGTCCACTAACTGACCACAATACATGTGACATGCAGGTGGGGCATAGGCCTGGGAGAATGCCAATCTGAAAGACAGGAACAATGAACAGGAACCAAGATCACAATGTGAAAATAATCGGAAGGCAGGCATGTCACATTACAAAGCCCACAACAGTGACACACTAATTGTATCATATCTCATTGCAGAGGACGATGGATCTCCTGCGGATATGCCTGTCCAGGACTAACCTGATGACATGGATGACGAGCTGACAAACATCAGCCAGCAGACCCTCAAAGAGGTTCTTGGAACCCTCCAGACACCACCTTCAGTCACAAGGAGGAGCACAGAACTAGCAGCTATCACAGAGGACCCACCCACAACACCAAATGTATGACCTGCCAGCTTGATCACAGCTGAGGACTCTGACGACACTGGCACCAGCTTTGAGAGAACTGTAGTTGGAGTACAGCGGGAGCTGGCCAAGGAGGTGCGGGTGGGGATACAAAATATGGCAGCCAGCCTAGAGGGGGTGTGTTCGTGCATGATGTCAACTGAAGAACAGGCAGCAGCTATGCAAGGGCAAACAACAATCTTGCAGGAAGTTGAAAAAAGGTTGAAGGAAATCAGCACAGCCGTAATACAGTTGACCCAACACCTACAACAGCAATCCTGTCAACGCGTGCACAAATGCAACATTGAACCCCTCAGGGCCGACCTGGCTGCCTACCACCGTGATGTGGCTGCTATTCTTAAGAACCAGCAGATCCTCCTTGCTGCAGTACTGCCCTTAAGACCCCCAAAGGTAGCAGCTACCGGGACGTCTGACTCCATGTCTTCAAACACTGAGGTGCGTGTTTCCCCTTCACAACCACCACCACCAAGGGCAGAGGAGACTACACACACATCAGAAGATGAAGGCGTGGAACAGATCACCTTCACACCTAAGAGTACCCGGTAGCAGTAGTCCCTGCCCCATGCCCACATATTACCAAGGTCCTGTGCTTTGTAAAATGCCAGTCTTGCAACAACTGTACTCAAGCACTGTTCTGCAACCCACTGTTTATCTTGTCACCGTGCCTGGAGATTGTCTCTCACTAACTCATTGGCAAATCCTGTCCCTCTGCACTGTCTGACACTTCACCCCAGCATGTCCAATGACATGTCCTTTTGCACATGTGTCTGATCACAATGGAAGATGTCACAATATTTGACTCACAATCATGGACAATGTACAAATAGCACTTACACAACCACTTTCTCTATGTGTAATGTGACACATCAACCGTGCAGTAGATCAGTGATGTTTGCCTCCTGTCAATGATTATAGATTGTGAATACAACTGCCCTGAAATAATGTGGGCTGATAACTATACACAGTGGCCTGGATTGTACCATCATCTGCCATTCATGAGGGTTAATTCTGAGGGATATAGAAACTATACAGTATAGTGCTGTGTTGGACAGAATACCGCTTCCTCAAGGGATGTCTAAGCCAGAAAATACTGCCTTCAATAGTTGCTGAAAGTGAAAACATTCGTGTTTGACATTTGCCCCAACTTAAAACTAACACACACCAAACTGCATGAAGGGATGTGTATGAGTTTCCATACAAATAAGTAACCATGCTGCATATTGTAACAATTAATATGTGTGAGTTATGTACACTACACTACAAGAGAGCATACTACCACTCACCTTATAAGGAATTGCTTGGACATCAGGCTGCAGGAAGACTTAACATAGTGTCCCCAATACCAATTCTGGTAGCACAGTATGTGACATTGAAAACATACATCACAAAATAACCACACTTTGGGATCCATAGTAGCCGTGAGTGGGGGGTGCAATGAATGGCTGAATCTTAGCTAAGTAGCTTTGGGGTAGCTGCCAATGTATCAGCTCAGTAGGGATATGGTTGCAGCATGGACACAAAAGCTAATACAAAAGAGACACTGTTCACTCATGGAAAGGCCCTGATCTACAAGCATTTGACACATACTGTAAAGGGTTACCTACATATTTATTAAAGAGTAAAAACAGAAGTTAAAACTAGGGGAAACACCTTACCTAACCTAATCTACTCTAACTACACATTACCCACAACTGTCCCTAACTAACCTAAGCTAAACTTACTTATCACATTTAACGAAATGATCTAAACATCAACCCCCACCCCCTTTATAAGACGGGACACATGGAGGACAACAGATACTAACCTAAACACATACTATCCTATACTAAATAAATATATATATTTGTTTTAAAAAAATTAACGTTTTTTTTTGTTATGTTTTCAATTTTTTTTAATCACCAAAACCCCAACATTGACCATCACCCACCCACCCACACACATGATTTCAAACTGTAGAAAGAATCCGAAACCCCCACCCACTACTATTAACTAAACTAACAGCCTATACTAACCTAACACTAAGCCCTCTAAACTCACTATGTTTAAGAACCAGGAAAGAGGAGGGAGGGGAGGGAATCATGTCCGTGTTCATGCCTACAGCTTGGCCGTCCTCAGGGTCTTTTTAATGGCACGCACCCGCCGGTTGACCTGTGCCACCTCCTGCTGCAGTCTGGTCATCTTTCGTAGGACACGGTCCAATTTCCTTTGCATCTCTGCAAAAGCTGCAGGGTCTATGGCTATAGCAGCAGTGGTCTGAGTGTCAGCCGAGGAAGTATGGGCCCTTGCAATGTCTGTAGGCTGCGGGGTAGGTGGTGTTGTGACTGCTCCTGGACCTGTTGCAGTTGATGGTCCCGCAAAGGTCCCAACTGCTGTTGGTGCCACCTGGCTGGTAGTGGTAATGCTGGTGGTAGTGGCTGTGTTAGACATGGAGGGTCCCCCTTGTGAAAATGCCCTCCACGCTCCGGAGGCTCTTTCATGGCGATATCTTCTTGCCATGTCCCGGTACCCAGAATCAACATCAAGAATGTGGCGGTATTGCATTGCCTGGCGTTGAAACTCCCAAATCTGGATGGGAGTCATATTTGCAACTGTTAGGACAAATAGAAAACCAAACATTAGGTACTGCATTGTGTGAAATGGCTCAAGAAGTAAATCAGACATTACATCTAATGTATCTGTAACAGCCCATATCATCATACAGATCACTGACAGTCCCTGAGGAAGTACATGGCAAGCCAGTCTACAAATGTCCTATCATCAAATAGCACATCCAAACCCCACAAGATGGGTAACAACTGGAATGAATTTGGCTTCATGGTTCTGCCAGTTGTCAGGTAAAAATCATGCTGCATATCTTCCACCACTTCCAGGCCAACAAATTTCTATGTACTGGATGGCAATCTAGGGCCACAAGATCTGTAAGTTGTAAATGGACTTGCCAGTATAGAAAGTATGTGCCAATCATGAGTAGGTACCCTAGGTTTGGACAAGTGATTTACTGATTTACATGTCTGTGTACTAAACTTGGATCATCAGTCCTAGGTACACTATTCCCAACCCTACACCTGTGTCTGAGGGGGGGTGGACAATCAACTAATAATTTCTAACAACAAGGACACCCAGGATGCTTTGAATAGCTGTACATGGGTTTGGCCAGCACACCACAGGTAATGAGGAACTCCAAATTGGATACACCCAAACCTTGGACCATCCCATCAACACTGATCTTTGGAAAGGCATACCTTTGTCCACATAAGTTACTACCATTAAGCCACGACTTACAACAAACAGATAGATGCAAGCACACCTCTGGCCACGAGCTGCATGCACACCTAGGCCATTGTACTCAAGTGCCTCATACTCGTAGCACTACATGTGGAGCTACATGCAGCTAGGAAGTTTAACATACAGTCAAACATGTCCATTAGTGAATAGGGAAGCCGAAGTCTGTGGCTAACACTTTGGCATCCTTATTCTGGGAGAATTCGGGTCTGACTGGCTGACTAATTCACTAATATGGTCCACTGCCACTTTTTCAGATTCAAGTTTTATCCACATGACTCATCACTATTCACATTGCCGTGCCTACAGGACTGACCTAGAATCCCAAATTATGACAATACGATAAGGGTCGGCCAGCTCAAACATGGTGATAAAATGATCTTCCACTCATGGAACAAAACAAATGATTGACCAGCGCATCACACATTGCTATGGGTCCAACACACAGGAGTCAATCACACATTATCAGCTAACACAACACAGAACATAAATATCAACACTTACTGGAGATGTCTGGGTCTGCAAATCGAGCCACCTCTCCAATAGTGTAGGGTGCCGGTCCCTCTGTAAGGCATGGAAGGGAGAGATGTGCTCAATGTCTGTGTACTGTACTACAATTCAAAAAACAAATACTATGTGTAATGTGAACTCAGAAAGTAAAGCCTCTCAGACATGATGATACTGCATCCTACATACCACTGCAAACATGTACAGATCCGTGGACTAAAGAGAGTGATACACACATATCTGCACACATGCAGTGGCCCTAACTATCATGTCATGGCAAACATGCTCCTTCATTAGTGAGCAGACAAAATCATGGAGTGCATTCCTCTCATCATGTGTATACACGAGAGACATCCAAAGCCACTCTCCGTGAGGACTGCAATACCAGTCACCCAGAAATTGTGACTATGACCAATTTTAGACACACAGGTACAATGTACAGGGGGCCATGGACAGTTGTTACCCCTCAATTTGTATCATTTTCTTCAATTGATGTGCCACAGCTATGGTGAGTTGAACCAACCATAGATACATGAACCAATGTGCATACCTTTTGCCAGCCACCCTAATTGAAATGTGGCACTACAAACTCCAAATATCAGTCTAAGATGTTAGCTGAGCGCAGCTATAACTTGTTACGTATGTGTCCAAATCCAGTTCTGACATGGATCCGGGAAAAATGGAGTGACACAATATTTATGAAAATTTGCGGGATTTCCATGATCTGTTTCCTGACACACTCACCAACCACACATGAAACATATGTTTGTGCCACATTGCCATCATCAATTGACGTGAAGGCTGCACTAATAGTCTGGCTACTGTTGTGTTTATAAAGTTAGTGTAGCTGTTGCGTCAACAAATGACGGTAATGTGTCGGAAATTTCTACACCTCACTGGCAACTGTGGCCCACATCTAAACATATTTTGCACCACATTTGTGTTGCTGTTTGACACAAATGCGGTGCAAACTTACTACATACAATTGTATTTTTTAACCGGTTCTGTGCCTTGGACGAGGTGACCTCGTCCAAGGCTCCAGTTCCCGTGTGCCTTGGACGAGGTCACCTCGTCCAAGTCACAGGAAATAGGGGGAGCGCTAGCGTACCCCCCCCTGTGCTCCCCACCCACCCCCCCCAAGGCAGGGCTTCCCCTTCCACCCCCGACCCCCCCACCCCCCCTGTGACGTCAGCGCTCGAGCGCGCGCTGATTTGTCACAGGGCCTCCCCCATCGCGCTGGAAGCACAGCTTCCAGCGCGATTGAAAGATAAATGCTTTGCATTTCTCTTTCGATCACGTGGGGGATGCAAGGAGAGGCTTCAAAGGGAAGGAAATGTATTTCCTTCCCTTTGAAGTCTCTCCAAGCTTTTCAAAAGCCGGATTGCTTGCAATCCGGCTTTTGAAACGCCCACTAGACACCAGGGATGTTTTTTTTTTTTGTTGAAATAGTCATAAGGGAGCGACCCCTTGGGCAAGGGTCGCTCCCAATGGGGGGCATTTTTTAGGAAGGCCTTTTCTGCCCCCCCTGGGGGCAGAAACCTCTAGGGCACCAGGGATAAAAAAAAAAAAAATCTATTTGTTTTGTTTTTTGTTTTTTTTAGGTGGGGAGCGACCCCTTAGGCAAGTGTCGCTCCCCTAGGGGGCAAATTTTATTTAGGCCATTTCTGCCCCACTTGGGGGCAGATTGGCCTACTTTGATGAGGCCAATCTGCCCCCAAGGGGGGCAGAAACCACTAGACACCAGGGAGTTTTTTTTTATTTTGTGACTTTCACGCAAGGGGAGCGACCTCTTAGGCAAGGGTCACTCCCCTGGGGGGGGGAAATTATTTTAGGCCATTTCTGCCTCCCGGGGGGTAGATCAGCCTATTTTAATTAGGCCGATCTGCCCCCAAGGGGGGCAGAAACCACTAGGCACTGGGGATTTTTAAATTTTTTTGTTTTACAGATGGGGAGCGACCCCTTGGACAAGGGTTGCTCCCCTGGAGGGGAAAATTGTATTTAGGCCATTTCTTCCCCCTTTGGGGGCAGATCGGACGTTTTTTGCTACGCCAATCTGCCCCCAAGGGGGGCAGAAACCACTAGGCACCGGGGATTTTTTTTTTTGGCGCCAATGTCACGCAGGGGGAGCGACCATGTAGACAAGGGTCGCTCCCGGGGGGGGTGTTCAAATTTATTTTAGGCCATTTCTGTCCCCCCTGGGGGCAGAAATCTCTAGGCACCAGGGCAAAAAAAAATGTGTGTTTTTTTTTGTTTGTTTGTTTTTTTAGAGATGGGAAGCGACCCATTAGGCAAGGGTGGCTCCCCTGGGGGGCAAATTGTATTTAGACCGATTTTAGGTCAATCTGCCCCCAAGGGTCGCTCCCGGGGGGGGGGGTCAAATTTATTTTAGGCCATTACTGTCCCCCCGGGGGCAGAAACCTCTAGGCACCAGGGCAAATATTTTTTTTTTGCTTTTTTTTGTTTGTTTGTTTTTTTAGAGATGGGAAGCGACCCATTAGGCAAGGGTCGCTCCCCTGGGGGGCAAATTGTATTTAGACCGATTTTAGGTCAATCTGCCCCCAAGGGTCGCTCCGGGGGGGGGGGGGTCAAATTTATTTTAGGCCATTACTGTCCCCCCCGGGGGCAGAATCCTCTAGGCACCAGGGCAAATATTTTTTTGTGCTTTTTTTTGTTTGTTTGTTTTTTTAGAGATGGGGAGCGACCCAATAGGCAAGGGTCGCTCCCCTGGGTGGCAAATTGTATTTAGACCGATTTTAGGTCAATCTGCCCCCAAGGGGGCAGAAACCACTAGGTACAGGGTATTTTTTTTTGGCACCAATGTCACGCAGGGGGAGCGACCCTGTAGGCAAGGGTCGCTCCCGGCGGTGGGGTTGGGGGGGTGGAGGGGGGCAAATTTATTTTAGGCCATTTCTGCCCCCCCTGGGGCCGGCTGAGCTAGAGGCCAAAATCCACAGGTAGGCACTTTGCAAAAAACACCTCTGTTTTCTGTGAAAAAATGTGATGTGTCCACGTTGTCTTTTGGGGCATTTCCTTTTGTGGGCACTAGGCCTACCCACACAAGTGAGGTACCATTTTTATCGAGAGACTTGGGGGAACACTGGGTGGAAGGAAATTTGTGGCTCCTTTCAGATTCCAGAACTTTCTGTCACCGAAATGGGAGGTAAAAGTGTTTTTGGGGCCAAATTGTGATGTTTGCAAAGGATTCTGGGTAACAGAACCTGGTCAGAGCCCCACAAGTCACCCCATCTTGGATTGCCCTGGGTTTCTAGTTTTCAAAAGTGCACTGGTTTGCTAGGTTTCCCAAGGTGCCGGCTGAGCTAGAGGCCAAAATCCACAGGTAGGCACTGTTTTCTATGAAAAAATGTGATGTGTCCACGTTGTGTTATGGGCCATTTCCTTTCGTGGGCGCGAGGCCTACCCACACAAGTGAGGTACCATTTTTATCGGGAGACTTGGGGGAACGCTGGGTGGATGGAAATTTGTGGCTCCTCTCAGATTCCACAACTTTCTGTCACCAAAATGTGAGGAAAATGTGTTTTTTTAGCCAAATTTTGAGGTTTGCAAAGGATTCTGGGTAACAGAACCTGGTCAGAGCCCCACAAGTCACCCCATCTTGGATTCCCCTAGCTCTCTAGTTTTCAAAAATGCACAGGTTTGGTAGGTTTCCCTAGGTGCCGTCTGAGCTAGAGGCCAAAATCTACAGGTAGGCACTTTGCCAAAAACACCTGTTTTCTTTAAAAAAATGTGATGTGTCCACGTTTCGTTTTGGGGCGTTTCCTGTTGCGGGCGCTAGGCCTACCCACACAAGTGAGGTATCATTTTTATCGGGAGACTTGGGGGAACGCTGGGTGGATGGAAATTTGTGGCTCCTCTCAGATTCCAGAACTTTCTGTCACCAAAATGTGAGGAAAATGTGTTTTTTTAGCCAAATGTTGAGGTTTGCAAAGGATTCTGGGTAACAGAACCTGGTCAGAGCCCCACAAGTCACACCCATCTTGAATTCCCGTAGGTCTCTAGTTTTAAACAATGCACAGGTTTGATAGGTTTCCCTAGGTGCCGGCTGAGCTAGAGGCCAAAATCTACAGGGAGGCACTTTGCAAAAAACACCTCTGTTTTCTTTCAAAAAATGTGATGTGTCCACGTTGCGTTTTGGGGCGTTTCCTGTCGCGGGCGCTAGGCCTACCCACACTAGTGAGGTATCATTTTTATCGGAAGACTTGGGGGAACGCTGGGTGGAAAGAACTTTGTGGCTCCTCTCTGATTCCAGAACTTGCTGTCACCAAAATGTGAGGAAAATGTGTTTTTTTAGCCAAATGTTGAGGTTTGCAAAGGATTCTGGGTAACAGAACCTGGTCAGAGCCCCACAAGTCATCCCATCTTGGATTCCCCTAGCTCTCTAGTTTTCACAAATGCACAGGTGTGGTAGGTTTCCCTAGGTGCCCGCTGAGCTGGAGGCCAAAATCTACAGGTAGGCACTTTGCCAAAAACACCTCTGTTTTCTTTAAAAAAATGTGATGTGTCCACGTTGCGTTTTGGGGCGTTTCCTGTTGCGGGCGCTAGGCCTACCCACACAAGTGAGGTATCATTTTTATCGGGAGACTTGGGGGAACGCTGGGTGGATGGAAATTTGTGGCTCCTCTCAGATTCCAGAACTTTCTGTCACCAAAATGTGAGGAAAATGTGTTTTTTTAGCCAAATGTTGAGGTTTGCAAAGGATTCTGGGTAACAGAACCTGGTCAGAGCCCCACAAGTCACACCCATCTTGAATTCCCGTAGGTCTCTAGTTTTAAACAATGCACAGGTTTGATAGGTTTCCCTAGGTGCCGGCTGAGCTAGAGGCCAAAATCTACAGGGAGGCACTTTGCAAAAAACACCTCTGTTTTCTTTCAAAAAATGTGATGTGTCCACGTTGCGTTTTGGGGCGTTTCCTGTCGCGGGCGCTAGGCCTACCCACACAAGTGAGGTATCATTTTTATCGGGAGACTTGGGGGAACGCTGGGTGGAAGGAAATCTGTGGCTCCTCTCTGATTCTAGAATTTTCTGTCACCAAAATTGGAGGAAAATAAGGTTTTTTAGCCAATTTTTGAGGTTTGCAAAGGATTCTGGGTAACAGAACCTGGTCAGAGCCCCACAAGTCACCCTATCTTGGATTCCCCTAGCTCTCTAGTTTTAAAAAATGCACAGGTTTGGTGCCGGCTGAGCTAGAGGCCAAAATCTACAGGTAGGCACTTTGCAAAAAACACCTCTGTTTTCTTTCAAAAAATGTGATGTGTCCACGTTTGCGTTTTGGGGCGTTTCCTGTTGCGGGCGCTAAGCCTACCCACACAAGTGAGGCATCATTTTTATCGGGAGACTTGGGGGAACATAGAATAGCAAAACAAGTGTTATTGCCCCTTGTCTTTCTCTACATTTATTCCTTCCAAATATAAGAGAGAGTGTAAAAAAGACATCTATTTGAGAAATGCCCTGTAATTCACATGCTAGTATGGTCACCCCGGAATTCAGAGATGTGCAAATAGCCACTGCTCCTCAACACCTTATCTTGTGCACATTTTGGAAATAAAAAGGTTTTCTTGATAGCTACTTTTTACTCTTTATATTTCAGCAAATGAATTGCTGTATACCCATTATAGAATGAAAACGCACTGCAGAGTGCAGCTCATTTATTGGCTCTGGGTACCTCGGGTTCTTGATGAACCTACAAGCCCTATATATTCCCGCAACCAGAGGAGTCCAGCAGACGTAACGGTATATTGCTTTCGAAAATCTGACATTGCAGGAAAAATTTACAGAGTAAAACGTAGAGAAAATTTGCTGGTTTTTTCACCTCAATTTCAATATTTTTCTTTTTCAGTTGTTATTTTCTGTAGGAAACCCTTGTAGGATCTATACAAATGACCCCTTGCTGAATTCAGAATTTTGTCTACCTTTCAGAAATGTTTAGGTTTCTGGGATCCAGCATTGGTTTCTCACTCATTTCTGTCACTGACTGGAAGGAGGCTGAAAGCACTAAAAATTGTAAAAATGGGGTATGTCCCAGTAAAATGCCAAATTTGTGTTGAAAAATTGGGTTTTCTGATTCAAGTCTGCCTGTTCCTGAAAGCTAGGAAGTTGGTGATTTTAGCACCGCATACCCTTTGTTGATGCCATTTTCAGGGAAAAAACCACAAGCCTTCTTCTGCAGCCACTTTTTCCAATTTTTAAAAAAAAAACGAAATTTTCACTGTATTTTGGCTAATTCCTTGGCCTCCTTCAGTGGAACCCACAAAGTCTGGGTACCTCTAGAATTCCTAGGATGTTGGAAAAAAAGGATGCAAATTTGGCTTGGCTAGCTGATGTGGACAAAAAGTTATGAGGGCCTAAGTGGGAACTGCCCCAAATAGCCAAAAAAAGGCCTGGCACGGGAGGGGGAAAAGGCCTGGCAGCGAAGGGGATAAGTTTGCGCCGCTCTTGCTTCAAAACAGATCGCAATTGCAGTGCTAACAAAGTAGAAATGTGGCCCTGTATGTTTCACTTGCATTCCACATGTTCAAAAACATTGCCGGCAGATTATGAAAAAATCAGCTACTGTCACTACAGAGTATTTAAACGTGCACATTACCCTGATTTGTACTCACCAACAGGGCCACCAATCACACTGCCCAGGTGGTCCAGCAGATCTTGCTCCCTGGATACAAGGTCAGCCCAGGGGTGCTTCAGCTGGTGGTCATTTCGTGGTGTGTTATATATCCTCTGCAGATGGTGCAACACCTTTGCCCACCGGAGCCTCCGCGCCTCTGTGTGATAACCTTGGATCACACGACCACCTGCCTCAATCATCAGGGGTAGGAAATGGCACACCAGCCAAGTGAACCCACCCACCTCCTCCGCTCCCATCCTGCCCAGACGAGGCCTATCCAACTTTATGTGAGAAAAATAAAAAGGGGATAAATGGGAAACAAGGAGAATAGGGAGAAAGTAGGACAGGAAACGTGCAAAAAAAAACTTAACACAGTCCAGCTATACCCAAATTACCACTACCCACAACAGACTCCCAACACAACAAAGACAAATGTTGACAACACAAATGACCACAAAAACACTCAGACAGGATACCACAGACAGTTATGAAACACAAAAAGACAATTTAAAGACCACACTGGAGACAAAAATCATAAAATGCACAGAGAGACAATTCTAGACACAGCCACACAGTCAGGAAATATCACAGACTGCAAAGTGAAAGTGAAAGTACACCCACTGTACCAATTCTGTAAACAGGATATCCTATTAATCACTTCCTGCCTCAAATGTGGTGAGTTTTTATTGTTATGCGTCAAAATATTATGACGCGTCATTTTGTTTTGATGCACATGAGTAGATTTAACCCTGCATCCATATGGTTCAAAAATGTTTTCAACTTAACCAATTTCCGGGGGTACAGTGTTGGAAATACCGCTCAGGGCCAATGGATGTTTCAGGGCATTGTGCATCATATTTCTAAGCATAAGCGTCATTTTTGGACACATGTGCGTCATCTTTTGACACGTATGCGTCAAAATTTATGACATAAACTGGGTTTGGGTAATTTTCACATTTAAATGGTACATGACAGTTGTGACAATGCACAGATCGGCTGATTGCACCTACTTTGGGCATTATGGTGTATGGGCACATGTGACAGATCATACTACTGCGGACCATGATCCACTACTTGGTGTACAGGATTTTCATTCTTCACTGATGCAATAAATGGCCAAATGTGTGGCCTACAAATATGTATTACCCAGTCTGGGCATGTTTGGTGTCAAGAGAGGATAGGAAGGCGACGCACATAAGTACAATAAGTCAATGCCTATGGGTCAATGTGTGTGATTTGGCTACTACTACTGTTGTTGACCCACTGTGTGACCATCACAAGATGCATTGTAGCAAATATGCTTGTATGCATGTGGAGTCAAATATGCTTGTATGCATGTGGAGTCATTGTGTCCAACCCACAGATGCAAGTCAGTGTGGAAATGAGAGAGGTCATGTGTTAGTCATACATTTAGCAACAACTCCTGTGTGCACTTTATAGATTTTGTAACATAAACACCACAAATGACAAAGCATACACTGGATAGATAGCAGACGGTTGTTCATGTCAATGGTTCAAAACTTGGCCATCACATGTCCTGGAATGTTGGATACTACTTCCTAGGCACTTGTTTGTTGAGCCACCATGAGTCAGGCACGGGTACATACTATGCGGGTACCATGTTTGTGAAACAGAGACCCAAAGATAACCCACTTTTGTACTGCTGCGCCAAAGTTGAGGTCATATAACTGAGCCATGTCTCTCCTGTGGCAGTGGAGGACCAGCAGACCAAGCAGCACGTGTTCACATATTTTCAGTGGTCAAATGCACCGAGGTGTCTTGTTCATGTGTGTGGGCCAATGTATCGCCTGTATAATTATTGGGATCTATGTTGTCACAGTTACGTGCAGGTCTAGTCATGAGTCTGTGGAGCCATTTCCTGTATCTACAATGTATCCTTCGCAAATCTATAGAAGTAAAGCCAATGAGGATTTGAGAACACACATGGGTATGGTCCAACCCTGTCACTGCAGACTTGTTATGAGACTGTCAACAGGGCAACCTTGGTGTGCTGATACAGTTAATATCTCAGGATTATTGTACCAGCAGGTGTCATCACAACATTTGTACACAGGTTGGCCTCTTAAATTCCCACTGCGTCTTGGAACATCATTGCCTCTTTGCTGATTAATCTCACAGCCATTCACCACGCACGCCCCATCAATATGTTGGGAGCAATGTGAATCAGCGTGTGGACTGTCAGGGTCCGAACATGTGTAGACATTTCATGCACATTATCTGACGTTGTTTTTTGTGCTGGAGGCACCATACCCAATACCTGCATACAGCCATGGTACACTGTCACAATTTATCACTCATGCATACATGAGACCCAGACAAGGGATAGTCCATGATTCGGGTATTTGGAGACAAGTTCCCACCCATGGTACAATAAATAAACTGATTATGCTATACATTTGTTTGACTATGCATTGTAGACCCACATGACACAATACCCCAGGAGGAATATGAGGTTTGGGAAAGCAACTATGATACAAATATAGTCACAAGGAACTTTTAGGGTAACGCAAAGACAGGAGCCAGTCAGGCTAACAGGATGCAGGGTCAATCAGGATCCAGACATTTCACAAGGTAAATACACAGTGGTCAGACTGAGGCTGGTCAAAGGAGGAACAAGACAGTTGAAATGGAAAACTGTGTTTGTTGTGTGTTTTGGTAGGTAAGACATTAACCCAAGGGCTGTGTTACACAGCTGATTTATATGGCAAGGCATAACAGTGTTATAGATAAAATGGCAGCCTCTATGGTGTTCCAAGCATCAACAAGGGCAGTGCATGTTCAAATGGCTAGTCTCCATGGATGTGCTCACAAGTGTGTACAGCATCAGTCTCTCACAAGTCCTGTATGTTAGATTCTAGTTAAAAGGGCCAACTTTCACTTTCACATGGGAATCACTGTACAAGTGATAACAGGTCTTAGAAACTACAAGCCAGTGCATTATTTAACGTGACGTCCATGCAGACAGAAGTACAATGACTGTGGCATACCATACTAAAGGGTGAAGCACACTGGATTTAGATTGTGAGTCTTGGAGTGTGTAGAGGAGGTATTATCTGAGTACACATATTACCCTTCCAGGGACCTCTGAAGACGGGTTGGGTGAGACCGGGAATACGGGTGTGTCAGGACTTAGGACATGGGCTGACATGTGCAGGGGATGTTATGTGAGCAATGCTTGTCATACCTGGGGCACTTGTGCTATGACTTTGCTGCTTATATGGAAATCTAGTCACACATTGTCCTTGCAAAGATAGGTGATGTAACAGTTACTGCTGTCAAGGGTCTGGTCATACATTCCTGTTACTATTGCAATAGCACATCCACTGTCTCATGTATGATGGTTTTTTTCCATTATTGACTGAAGGTGTCTTAGTTATGTGCCATATGCTGAAATAAACCTTGTTGCCAACATGTATGTGTGAAATAGGTGTGGTCCTCTGCTATCGCCCTTCAAATGTGACATGTACAGGATATATGTCATTTACAGTGTGAGTGAATGTGGCTGTGCATTCATATGCTTCTAACTAGTTTAGCAAAGTTCTGTGTCCTAATCGGTATTTCAGCAATGCTCCATGAGGCTACACTCTGAAGTTGATAGTTAGGGATAATGTTATGCAAAAATGATTTTCCAGACCATGATATGGTGATTAGTATAGGTGTTTATTTACATATGGTTAGACAGTGGTGATGGGTGAGTAGGGTCAAAAGAAGTGTTGTGCTATCTGTTGTCTCCGATGCAATCCTGCTGCTGTGTTTGGATGGTCCCCCTCATGTTGATGGCGAGCATCCTCCTCTTCCTCTTCTTCAGGCATTTGGGGGTTGGGTTCATATAGGGGAATGTTCCTACTCACACATATGTTGTGCAGGATGGCACAGGTCAAAATTATTTTGCACACCATTTCCGGTGAGTATAGGAGGCTGCCTCCGGTGATGTCGAGTCACCTGAATCTTGACTTCAGGATGCCAAAGGTCCTCTCAACTATGGTGCGTGTCCTCCTATGTGCCTCATTATAGGCACGCTTTGATGCAGTGCTTGGGTTGCCAAATGGTGTCATAATTCATGGCTGGATCCCATACCACTGATCAGCTGAAAGAGAAAATGAGTGAGAACATGTTGATTCAGCTTGCCCCATAAATATCACCTTGCATGGCAGTAGGTCTCTTGTGTTGTCTGTGACTCATTGGTGTTTGTGTTGATTGCTAGGCTTCTAGGATGTATCATCAGCATTGGGTTGTTTCCTCATCTGAACGGGGGTTTGGCTGTTGACCGGATGTCAGCAGTATTTTTAGAGATTTGCAGTACAGTGTGTACTCCCTTGCATTGTGACTTGTGATACTGGTGTCCCAGTGTCTTAACTGGGGGTGAGATGGTAGTTGCATACACAGAATCAATTCAACAGTGGTGTTAACACGGTTGCATCTATGTACCCTGGACATCCCATACAATTTGACATATGCAATAGGTAATTTAAACATCTATGAGACCCTTTGATTTGGCAAGGTGACATTGTGCAAAACATCTCCATAAGCTGTGAGGATTGACGTGTTAACAACTGACTATACACTGGTTTCACATGTGTGACAAGTTCACTGTAGACCTATTTCTCTGCCCTTGCCAAGTCAACTCAGGTTGTTACATGTTCCTATACTACTGAACATGTGCAGGTTCCGATGGCTAACTTGGTTGTAAGGTTGTCATTCAGAGTTTCAGAAGGTCCGTAGTATGGCAGTACATCTTCTGTGTGTGTGTTTATTTGTAGCAATGCGTATGTGTAGGAATGTGCACTTTCAATATTGTCCCATCAAGTTGTGTTCTTCGCACAGTCCACTTGCTTCTTGGTAGTGGGTAATGTGAGAGCAGGAGTGATCTGAGATATTGGAATGGCCTCAATGATTGCACGTGACCTTCATTTTACTCCTCATCATGCTACGTGTGTCATGGTGTTTGACCTGCAGCTAAAAATATTACACACCCCTTACACAGTACGTATTGATTTGAAGGGTGTTGGATTGAGTGTTATTGATGTGATATTGAAAGTTTCTTCTTCCGAGATCTACTGCCAGTTGGGGCCATGTGTTTGTCATTGTGTTGTTTTTTAATTGTTCCCTTGTGTCAGAGGTAAGCGACCTCTGACCTGCTTTTGGTCAGGAGATCGCTCCCCCACGTCCGCAGCACGACCAAGCTGTACCCTTGTCCTTGACCCCTCACACGCTTTTGCCCCTTGTGCGCTCCCCTTGCCTGCTCCCTCCCTGCGGCCCCACCCCCCTCACACCCCCATTCGGCGCTCCCTCCCGCCTCCCAGCTGCTCCTCCCTCCCCCTCCCTTCTTAATGGCCGTCGCTAAGCGTCGAGGGTGAGCGACCTCTGACCTGCTTTTGGTCAGGAGATCGTTCCCCCCCGTCCGCAGCACCACCAAGCTGTACCCTTGTCCTTGACCTCGCACACGCTGCTGCTCGCGTGTTCGAGGCCCTCCTCCACCCGCAGGCATCTGCCTGCACCTCATCCCTGGTGTCTAGTGGGCTCTGGTAAGCGTCACTAGACTTGTGCTTTGTGCCAATTTAAGCTATTGTGACTTGTTTTCTGTGCCTTGAATTATTGTGCCATTCATGTTATTGTGACTCATTTTCTGTGCCTTGAATTATTGTGCCATTCATGTTATTGTGACTCATTTTCTGTGCCTTGAATTATTGTGCCGTTTATGTTATTGTGACTCGTTTTCTGTGCCCTGAATCAGTGTGCCGTTCATTCCTCAGTTTTTCCTTCTGTGCCTTTTTCTGGTTTTTCTGCCGCTATTGCCCCTTGTGCGCTCCCCTTGCCAGCTCTCTCTGAGCCGTTTTCCCCGCCGCTGCCTCCCTGCGGCCCGCCCCCCTCGCGTCCTCATTCGCCGATTCCTCCCGCCTCCCAGCTGCTCCTCCTTCCCCCCTCCCTTCTTAATGGCGGTCTCTGCCCGTCCGCGCTGCTGGTGCACCGAAGCCGCGCCAGAGGCAAGCCCGTCTGCGCCCCTTCACGCTGGACCGCGCGCAGCGCCACCCCCCCTGGTCCACGAGACCCCTGCACCTCCAGACGCTGCTACACGGCTGACCAACTCAAAGCCCTCAATCCCGGCCGCACCACAGCATGCTTCCAGTCCTCACCAAGGAACACCAATGGACCCTTCTCATGCCGCACCTGCAGACTCACCTGCGACAGAACAACAAAACCAACAAAGACCTAAACTAACCACCTCCACTGCATACTCCTCAACACCCGCTCCGCACGCAAGCACACCATAGAGCTCTGGGACCTGCTCGACTCCACCGCCCCAGACGTAGCCTTCCTGACCGAAACCTGGTGGAACGACTCCTCGGCACCCGACATCGCAATAGCCATCCCGGACGGCTACAAGATCATCCGAAGGGACCGCACCAACGGAATCGGAGGAGGAATAGACATCGCCCACAAATCACCCTCAAGGTCTACACCAACACTGACGACACCCTCAAGACCGCCGAACACCTACACTTCCGCATCCACACCGACCCCAACACCACCCTCAGAGGAACGCTCATCTACAGACCTCCCGGTCCACAAGCACCATTCAGCGAATCCATCGCCAACCTCACCAGCACCCACGCACTAACCTCAACGGATTACATCCTCCTCGGGGAACTACATTTTCCACCTGGAGAACAACAACGACACCAACTCCACTACTCTGATCGACAACCTCACCAACCACGGCCTCAGACAACTCGTCAACACACCAACCCACATCGTCAGCCACACGCTTGATCCCGTCTTCTCCTCATGTGCCCACGTCACCTTCAACCATACCACCGTACTCCACTGGACCGACCACCACTGCATCCACTTCACCTACAAGAAACATACCGAGCACCATCGCACCCAACAACCACCCCGCCGATGCTGGAGCAAAGTTACGGAAGACCAGCTTACCAACACCCTCGCCCAGAACCCACCCTCCGACCCCACTGACCCAGACACCGCCGCCCACAACCTCACTCTGTGGATCAACAATTGCGTTAACACCCTCGCGCCACTCAAGAAACCCACCGACAACCAAGCCAGAAGAAAAGCACCTGGTTCACCGACAAGCTCCTAAACTCCAAGCGCGACTGCCGGAAACTAAAAAAGGAATGGCTCCTCAAACACACACCTGACAGCCTCACAGCGCACAAGGACGCCACCCGCAGACACCACCAACTCATCAGACAAGCCAAACAATCCCACTTCAAAGACCGCCTGGAAAACAACGCATACGACAGCAAAGAGCTCTTCAGCATCGTGAAAGAACTCTCCAACCCCAGCGCCAACATCAATGACATCCCTCCATCCCAAGAACTCTGCAACACGCTGTCCACCTTTTTCCACCGGAAGATCACCGACATCCATGACAGCTTCAACGCCACTCCCACGCCAGACCCCACCCCCGAAAGCTCCACCTGTGCAAACCGCCTTACCTCCTAGACCAACGTAAACGACACAGAGACACGCAAGATCATGAACTCCATCCACTCAGAATCTCCGTCAGACCCCTGTCCCCACCACGTATACAACAAAGCCGACTCCACCATTGCCCCCCATCTACGGAAGGTCATCAACATCTCCTTTGAAACAGCGACCTCTCCGGAAAGATGGAAGCATGCTGAAATCCGTGCCCTCCTCAAGAAGCCCAAAGCAGACCCCAACGACCTCAAGAATTTCCGACCGATCTTCCTACTCCCTTTCCCAGTGAAGGTGATCGAAAAAGTCATCAACACACAACTAACCAGCCACCTTGGAGACAACAACATCCTGGCCCCCTCCCAGTCCGGCTTCAGACGAAACCACAGCACTGAGACCGCGCATTTCGCCGCCACAGACGACATCAGACGCCAAATGGACAACGGCAAAACATCAGCCCTCATCCTCCTGGACCTATCAGCCACCTTCGACACAGTCTGCCACCGCACCCTAAAAACACGCCTCCACGAAACCGTAATTCAAGGAAAAGCCCTCGACTGGATCATCTCATTCCTCTCTGGCAAAACCCAGAGAGTCCGCCTCCCCCCTTCCGCTCCGAAGCTACCGACATCATCTGCGGCATCCCCTAAGGCTCATCCCTCAGCCCGACGTTGTTCAACATCTACATGGCCCCCCTCGCACAAGTGGCCCGACAACACAACCTCAACATTCTCACCTACGCCGACGACACCCAGCTCATCCTCTCACTCATCAAAGACACGCGCACTGCCAAAACCAACCTCCACGAGGGAATGAAATCCATCGCTGAATGGATGAGAAGCAGCCGTCTGAAACTCAATTCGGACAAAACGGAGGTCCTCATCCTTGGACCCACCCCCTCCGCATGGGACGACTCCTGGTGGCCTACCGCACTAGGAACCCCACCCACACCGACCGACCACGCTCGCAACATGGGCTTTATCCTTGACTCCTCCCTCACCATGTCTAAACAGGCCAACGCAGTCTCCTCCTCCTGCTACAACACACTCTGCATGCTCCGTAGGATCTACAAGTGGATCCCGACAGAAACAAGAAAAACTGTGACACAGGCCCTCATCAGCAGCAGGCTAGACTACGGCAACGCACTCTACACAGGCATCCCAGCAAAAGACCTACTACGCCTCCAACGCATCCAAAACACCTCCACCCGGCTGATCCTCAATGTACCCCGCCGCAGCCATATCTCCCACCACCTGAGAAACCTTCACTGGTGCCCCGTGGACAAGAGGATCACTTTCCAGCTTCTTACGCACGCTCACAAAGCACTCCACGACACCGGACCAGCCTACCTGAACAACAGACTCAGCTTCTACACCCCCACCCATCAGCTCTGCTCCTCAAACCTCGCCCTCGCCATCGTTCCCCGCATCCAACGAAAAACCTCCGGCGGCAGATCCTTCTCATACCTCGCCGCCAAAACCTGGAACACCCTCCCTACCAATCTGCGACAGACCCAAGATCTACTCACCTTCAGAAGACTCCTCAAGACCTGGCTCTTCGATCAGTAACAACAGCACCCCCCCTCCACACCACCCCCCCTCCCAGTGCCTTGAAACCCTCACGGGTACGTAGAGCGCTTTATAAATTGATTGATTGATTGATTGATTGTCTGTGGAGTGGCATCAGTTGTTATTTGGAAAGGTCATTTGTCCCTAGGTGTGTCTCCCATTGGGTGAAGATACGAAACATGCCTAGCGGTGTCACAACCTCAGTGTGTTCCTGTCCACATGTCGATGTCATGGTGTATGTGTTGTGTGTCCAAGAGTGTTGCTGTGCAGTGTGTATATAAGTATGTTTCTGTACTTACCAACAAGTAGGCCATTTCCATATCGTCCATCCTGGAAGTGTTGATTGATGGTGCAGTGACGAAAGATGAACAAATCATGTACACTCCCAGGATACTTTGCCACGATGTTGGTGATCAATCCCTGGTGATCGACAATGGCCTGCACATTGATGGAGTGTGTGTGCTTCCTGTTGTGGTATAGATGTTCGGTTGCAGCAGGTGGCAAAATGCATACATGTGTGCAGTCAATGGCACCAAGGACATGTGGGAAGCCATTAATTAGGTAAAACCCCTGTTTTGTCTCCTGCTGCTTCTGCTGTGTGTTGGGGAAGCTGATGTGGCGGGGTGTGAGTGAGATGATTGCATCCAGTACCTTGGGGAGGTGAGATCCCAGCAACCAGGGCGCCAGTGGTTTGAAAGGAGCCACTTGCCAACATGTGTAGTACAGCTAGCAGCTTGGTTTCTGGTGGAATGTTACGGGGTGTCTGTAAGCTGGGTGCCAACTGTGGCTCAATGTTGCGCAGCAGCTGCTGAATGGCTTGCCAGTTCAGCCTGTACCTCTGAATGATGTCTTGTTGGCGGAGTCCCATAAGGGTTTTACTGGTGCGGAATATCCTCTCCTGCCTTCTGCGTTGCCTTTGGGGTCCCTGTTGGTGTTGTGGAAGCTGCTGTTGTTGTTCCTGTGCTCGGCGTCTGCGTGCATGCTGGATGAAAAGCACCTCCATGTCTTCCTTTTGGAGCTCTGCTGTTGCTTCTGTGTGGTTTCATTTAATACAGGTGTGTTTGCCCCATGTTTACGCCGGCCATGACCCAGGTGTTATTTTTTTACGCAAATCGGGTTGTGCATCATTTTCCGACTCCGCCTCCCAGCCGTGCGGCATTTTTGCGCGGTAGCATAAATAAGGCGCACGGGTGTTTAAGTAATTTTTTGGATGAGAACGTCTACCTGGCATGTCATTAACGCAAGGCGGTTTCCCGCATCCAGAAAATGACGCACACGGCAGGATTTTGGTGTTCGCGGCCTTGGGCGTCAAAGTTTAAATATGGTGCACGGTTTGCGCCGAATGTGCGTCAAAAGTTTAAATGCACATTCGGCGCAAACAGAGCATAAATATGCCCCTAAATCTTACCCTACTACCATCTCTGGGAACACCTGTTATTTCTCTCTTACTATCTCTGGGACCAAACACTCTTCTACCTATTTCTGGAGACAACATGTACTGGGCCTCTATGATGAGCTCTTAAGGAGACACACCATTCTCTGCTACCATCTCTGTTAGCCCGTCAGACCTTATTAAGTAAACTTACAAGGGAGACATGTATGGCCAATGGACCTTTTGACTGTGCTTTGAGTTGTTCCCACCGTATAACCCTGTACCAATACGAATCAATAGCAAATAGCAATCAATGAAATCAATAAACAATAGGAGCTAGTAATTTCCACACATCATGACCTCTTGCCCATGAATAACCACACCTTTATGTAAAAGTTAGAATGTTTATTTCCCTATATTAACAATGCTAATGTCACGTAACTTAATCTCAAAACCAAATGATAAACATACAGAAACAATATTGGCTGACCAAAGCACCAAAAGAATCGCAATCTAATCAAGGCTTGAGCTATCACACATTCAAAAGTTACAGTACAAATCAATAGCAAGAATAACTGCACAAACGAAATAACGTACATTTAGATTCAGCAAGAAAAGACATCAGCTGGCTGTTATTACATGTAGCAAACTTTGTCAGTGAGGACCCTAACTAACATCAGATTAGAATAGCATGTTTGGACTTAATGCAAAACAATTTAGTCACACAAATTTGGAAAAACATCTAACTGTAGCTCCATCAAAATAGCGGTTGGTTCCTGGAAACAAAAGCAAATAGACATAACAATCAGTAATATTGTCTAATACCTGTCTCCCAATATAGTTCATCAAGCTGTGACAGTCTTCGTCAACAAAACATCAGTTCGGTCAGCAGGACATCAGGATTCAGCATCAACGTTCAGAATAAGCACATTCTCTTTAAGCAATAAAGTTAAGCACATCTCTTCATGAGATGGTAAAGAAAATAATAGCGAAAGTGGCTCTCAGGGCAGTTCGAGAGAATAGAGCTAATGGCGTATCTTCTCCCGGTGCAGTTGGCTAAGTTAGATTTCCTAAAACTACTTCCCAGGTCCTCATTGGTCAAAGAATTGCATGTTTACATTTAGTCCAATGAAAATAAAACCCCATATCTAAATCATTACTACTACATGGTTCACATGTCAATGATTGGCTCCTTGTCTCCTGTTCCCATCTTTCGGCTTGCCAAGTGTCAATATTATTGCAACTTATAGTCCAGTCAGTGTATCTATTGTCTTCTCTTGGGAAGGTCAGTCTTACACATACTATATTAAACATTGTTTCACTAGCAAGTATAGCATCTTCTTGCTAGCAGTTTCTCATGAGAAGTAACTTCAGCTACGAGTACATGGTAAGTACAGTGGAAAATCACAATTTAATTCTCTAAACCTCCATTTTATAAAACGCCTAAGAAATGCAGCTTGACATGAGGCCGTGCAACTCGGCACAGACCTCGCTAAGTTAAGGCCTACGATTAAAAAGGCTAATACATAATGCATAACCCTTAATATGACAGATTACTACATTAATCAAACATAAGCTCAACATTTCGTATTAATAAGCCATGTATAAGTACAGTTCGTGAACATTGACGGCCACTCACGTGGGCACAACATCAATTGCGTGCATTATGTTTAAGTTAATACATTTTCTATGCAAATACAACACTCAAAATATATGAATATTCATTAATAAACTCAGTGTTAACACTACCAACAATTATGCTCCTCACTTAGAACAATTATACCAGACATCATTAAAGACAGGGCATCTCTCAGACACTACTAGACAGGCAATAGTGACATCCCTTCTGAAACCGGGTAAAGATGCAACTGATATCTCATCCTACAGACCATTGTCCTTACTAAACACGGAATATAAAATATTAGCAAAGATACTGGCACAAAGACTCCTCAAATATATAGATAGTCTCATACACACGGATCAATGCGGATTTGTGCCAGCCAGAAGCACCTCCCTAAATATCCGGAGGCTGTATCATGTGATGGATGTAGCTGTGGGGAAGTTCCCACAAGCGTGATGCCTCTCATTAGATCTCTGCCAGGCTTTTGACTCCCTGAGTTGGGACTACATGACAGTGGTCCTAGAGAAGTTCCGGGTCCCTCCGGCCTATATTCAATGGGTCCGCCTATTATATGCAGCACCAACGGCCAGAGAACGTACAGGGCAAAATATTTCTGATTCCTACCAAGTGTATAGGGGCACCAGACAGGGCTGTCCTTTATCCCCCTTGTTGTTTGTCCTGGCGATAGAGCCCTTGGCGCAATTGTTGAGACAGGATGGTAGTTCATGAGGAATTGACATAGAAAATACAAAGCATGTAGTTTCACTATATGCAGATGACATTATATTGCACAAAACCCTGTTACAGCTGCACGTATCTTCGAGAGGTTCACGCCTCTGTCCGGATTGGCCATAAACTTTAATAAATCCATAGCATTCTCCGTCTGTGGATTGCATAGAGGCACTGCAATACCATTTGACAGGACAAGTGTAGGGGGCCACAGGGGGACTCCTGCACTGCTCATAGCATGGGCAGTGCAGGGGTCCCCCTGCCCAGCACCCTTGAAATGCACACTGGCTGCTCAGCAGACAGTGTGCATTTCAAGGGTGCTATTGCACCCTCTGTGCAGCAGCATTACTGCTGCCTCAGTTATGAACAAGGGAACAATGCTTCTCTACCTTTCCCACTGAAATGACTGGAGGAAACCTTGGTTGCTGCCAGTCAGCCCAGTGGGAAAGTTGTAATGGAGCCGGTTGTGATACCGCCAGCACTCATCCAGAGTTTGGTGGACGGATGTTTCTGTCCAGCAAACTCCTAATGACGCTATAATCTCGAAAGGCAAAATGAAAGTTTTTTTTTAATGAAGGTTTCTATTCAGATAAGTCTTTAATACCCAGACCACATCTTTAATTCTGTTGTGCTCCTTTAGGTAGGTGTGCTAACCCATAGGTTTCCACCCTACACATTCAGTGGTTGTTGCTTGTGACTGGGAGATCTGAACTATAGTTGTCACATCTTCTGCATTGCCACAGGTCTCAGAGTCACTTTGAGCTCCCTTGATGGGTAGGCAGGCGCAGTGTATACGGGTCTGCTTAACCAGTCACAGCCCTGATGACATGGGAGGCAGCAGAGCACCCATGCTGCAGGGCATTCATACAAAGGTAGAGAGGGCCTCAGCTGCACAGTATAGCACAATCATTAATTATCATTATGTACAGCTAAAATATCTCCCGCTACCTTAGCAACTAATGCAGCAAAATATAAAATTTACCAGCTATAGTTATCTCAAGTAATTATAACTCTTTCTCTACAGTAACTAAAACTTGAACCCTTGCCATGCACTGCTTAATACCTCAGATATTACGCATCTTGACAAAATGTTCTACACATCATTGATAACATCGCTGCAACATCTGAAATTGAATATTTGAAAACATGATAACAGCACTGCGCATCCAGGGGTGCAAGGTATAGTTTAAGGCATGAGTTACAGGCAGCAATAGATAGATAGATAGATAGATAGATAGATAGATAGATAGATAGATAGATAGATAGATAGATAGATAGATAGATAGATAGATAGATAGATAGATAGATAGATAGATAGATAGATATTGTTGCTTCGCAGAAATGATCTGCTCCCACTCACCTCGCTATGCAGGACAAAAGTGTGGCATGATGAATGTGGACTGCTACTGGTGACCCCAAACTGTCCAGCTGATACCTAGAAATTCACTACTGCGCCTCATACCTAAACATTGCGCTGCTTCTATGACCTGCTATCTGGTGCTACATTTGAGGAGTCAGCTGTTTGGCTGAGGGTGTGAGGCGCGAGACAAAGGTGATAATTTATAATAGGAAACATTGCTCATTTAGCAGAGAGTGAGCAGAGTAAGAAGACAATGTCGTCATTGAATGAAAACCAAGGTCAAGCTCATTACACAATCCGTTTCAAATCCAAACATTGCCTTTCGATACCACCTTCATTCACAGCTCTTAAAGGAAACCTACACTGTTGTACATTAAGTGAGCAGTACAGTTTACAATAGAAGAAACATAAGGATTTACAATATGAATTAAAACATTAAGGGACAGATTTATGGAAAGTGGTGCTGCACCGAGTGCAGCTCCACTTTCCCTGCGCCCCTTAGCACACCCCTACCACCACCATGCCAGGGAACAGGGTAGGGGGCAATAGCGTCATTTTTCATGACACTATTGATGTACTCTGCCGGAGTGGTGCCAAAATATTGGCGCTACTCCTGCAGTGTACATAAGGCCCCATTCTAAAGAATGGAAGGCCCCTTTTAATGCGTGCTCTTGAGCCGGCATTAAAAGTGCCATAAAAAATGGCGTAAGGAAATTTCATAGATTTCCTTACGCCATTTGTCTGGCTCCCCTAACGAGGGAACGCCCCCTTTGCATACATTATGCCTGGAACAGGCATAATGTAGCGCAAAGGGTTACAGAGTGGCGCAATGCATGCACTGCGCCACCATGTATATAAGGTGCGGAGATTTCGGCCTTGTAGGGCAAAATTAACGTGAAAAACAATGACATTAATGTGGCACAAGGTGGCGGTAGGACACTATAAGTATGCTCTCAAGTTTTATGGTAATGCTGGATTTGTCTGAAACTCATTTGACAAATAACACAAAATCAGTCTGCGTACGGCACATAGCGCCTTTCTTTTACTCTCTTTTCATCCTCTAAACCCAATTGTTTATTAATGGTTTAAATAATGAATTAATTCATGTTTTGCTTTGCTGGCTCAGTCAAGATCTTTCTAGTGCCACTGGATTACCTTCCATACATTACTTCTGCTCGTATTTATTCATCCATTATATACGTGGTGGTTCACTAACCCATTTTTAACTGAAAATATCTAATGTGATTAGTCCTCTATTCTTTTTTTCCCCTTCATCAGTGCTGTTATCAAATTGTTACGCATTCTCATTGTATTTGTTTTAGATTGTTAATGTTCTGTATTTTTGCCCCCACCCCCACATGTGAATCTAGTCTGAAATATGTCAATAGTTGAACGTTTAATTTGAATTTGGTGTGGAATAAGCATTTGATTATTCTTGATATGTGTCAGTGGAAAAGCTGAGTGTTCGCATTGTACATGTGAGGAAAGCAAAATAGGCCTAAATTATCAACTCATAGCTATATTAGTTCCACAGGCCTCACTCCAAAGCAGCACCACATTAACTTGCGAGATCTGAAAAACTATGGATATATATGTATAAGGATGGGAATTGTTAATATACAACAATGCTAGTAAGCATGTTAAAATATCTCCTTGCCAAATAGAGATAAGAATCAAGGTTGAACCTACAGAAATGGTTGCACAATCAGTTTGTATGTTCCACATAATTCACTTCGCACCATCTCCTCCCAAAAAGCAGGGAGAAAGACTCAGATACAGGAGGCTATTCAATGGTCGGTGTGCACCGTCAGATAATATATGTTATGTGATGCCTATGGTTGTACCTGTTTACGTCTGTTCCACATTATGCAGAGAAACATTTAGGTGATTTCTAACAGGTGAGGTTCAGAAGCAGTTAGCCTGATCTAGGTGACAATTCGTCCTCCTGCAGGTGGAAGTCATGAACACATCTGGCTCTTTTTTCTGTCTGGATTGTCTTTGTGATGCTGTTCTCTCTACTGTCTGAAGCTAGTTCCATTTCCAAATACTGAATGTCCAGCAGATTAAAGAAATACCTTATGCTCCAATATTAGTTGGTGAGTGCGTAGTATGTGCAAAGAAAAAGCAAGGATATACTAGGAATCACTTTATGGACATTGAATTAGTCTTCTTTGAACCTTGCGAGTAGGAGTTAATTGGGTCTTGGGTTAGATCTTGAGTCAACCTTCTTTTTGTGGGTCTTTATGGAGCCTTGAGGTAGGTTTTTATTGAGGTTTGGGCTTAGTCTTCAGTCAGCTTTAAGTGAAGATATATATCAATCCGTGGGGTAGGTCTTCATTTTGCTTTAGGTAGAGTCTTCAGTCTCTCTCAAAGCAGGTCTTTTAGGCCTGGAGGCATCTTCACATCTCCATGAAGCCTGGAGCTGGGCAATGTGGGTAGGCCTTCATTGTGCTTTGGGAATACGACTTAATTGAACTTTGGGATAGGTCCTCTTCTAGCCATGGAGTTGACATGTATCTGGCATTTGGAAAGATGGTGATGGGGTCTCGGAATTAATTCTACTTTGAATTCTGGGTCAGGTAATCATGAGGATGTGGTGCTAAGCATTTCCTGGGCCTTGGTGATAGGTGTCAATTGAGCATAGTGAGTTTGGCTAGCTTTCAAATTTATTTTATGATGTTTTCCAGTCCTTGATGGATCAGCGGGCTCTTTAGATTTGTTATAAAACACTTTTTGATGTATCAGGAATAGCAGGTGCCTTTTAGCCCATAATTAGATTTAGAAAACATGCTGCACATTTGATACAGCAGCCCCATCATAATTAAATTACACCAGATCTACGGTCAGAAGAGTGGTGGGTTCTACACAGCAGGCCTCTCATAATTGCCACAGTCTTGCTCCTTTTTGCACCACCTCAGCTCAACCAGTGCATATCCAATGTGCCTTTAAAGTCATACCTGGCACCTCCGGAGTAGCTCACCAGTCTGAAACCAGGTAAGTCAAAAGTAGAACACTATAGCGACAAGCACTGGCTCCACATGGACTGAGCGGTAGCTTGCTGCCCACTTTGGGACTTGCATGGCTTTCCAAACATGCAAGACCTCGCAGTGCATACATAGCCACTCACACTAAGACTCTGCCTGATATACAGGAATCGCTTGCACAAAGACGGGGTCTCACTACATTCCCCTCCCCAAACACACCCTTGATGCGCAACCCTAACTTTCCCCAAGACTTACAACCCAGCTCATATAGACACTGACGGGAAGCGGACTGTCGGACCCTCCATGATCTATTTGCTGGAGACACTATCAAAACATTTGACCAATGCATTCAGTAATTCAAAGTCCCAGATGCGACAAGGCACCCCTTCCTGATTACAAACAAAGGGCTACATGGAAACTGACTTCCTTCGAATCCTTAGACAGGTCATACTCTGGTTCTCGGGGACTGATTGTAGGAGGTTAGCCTGGTTTGCAGTGGGTACCTTGGGTACTTGCACCTTATACCAGGTCCAGTTATCCCTAATTAGTGAAATGTAGTAGTGTTCTAGCAGCTTAGGCTGATAGAGGTAGCTATAGCTGAACAGCTTAGGCTGAACTAGGAGACATGCAAAGCTCCTGCAATACCACTTATAGTTACACAGTACTTACACACAAGTAAAGACAATACTCAGTGTTACCAAAATATAAAGGTATTTATTTGGGTGACACACTACCACAAATATCTGAGAGACAATACTCCTTCTGGAGGTAAGTATTATACATAATATATACATTAGATACCAAAATTAGTAAATAGTCATAGAACAATGCAAACAATAGGAAATGCTATAGATTGCAATGGGGGAAAATAGGTCTAGGGACAACACAAACCATACAATAAGAAAGTGGAATGCAAATTGCTAATGCCCCCCTACACAAGTGTAGTGTGTGCAGAATCACTGGTAGAGTAAGAATACATTAAAGGTAAGTAAATTACCCCAACCCAGAGCCCAGAAATGCAGGAGTAAAGTACTGCAAGTTTCCTTAGGACACACCACACGTTGTGATTGGGATTTTGCAGCAGCCAACCAAGTCTGCAAAGAACAACTGCTGGATTCCTGGACCTGAAGACCTGCAAAGGAAGGGGACCAAGTCCAGAAGTCAAAAGAAGTTCCAGGAAGGACAGGAGCCCCTGCCAACCCAGAAGAGGGAGCAAAAGAAGAGTCCATGGTTAGTCGAAAACTACAGAAATGCACCCAAGGAAAATGCCAGCAGTTTCCTGCATGATGCAAAGAATGTCCCACATCGTGAAGATTGTTGCAAATGTGATTTCGTGTTGGAAGTCTCCAACAAGCCTTGGCTACGACAAAAATGCATTTTGCATCAAAATGGCACTGGTTGGACTCTGGAGGGATGTGGGGGCCTCAATCCTGTGTAAGGAGAAAGAGGGGGGTCTCAGCACTTTAGAGAGCCCTCAGGGTGCCTGCCAGCACCCCCGGAGGTCCCAGGACATAGGGACAAAGGAGGTGCAAAATGAGGTTGATGCAGCACAAAAAAGGACGATCCCACGCCGCCGAAGAACAAATAGTGCACAGAGGCCTCAGGAGGTGAAGAAGATGCAGTACACAGGGGTACTGTCACTCTCTGGGAAGGCAAGGTCTTACCTCTTCCAAATTGCTTCAGCAGGACCTCAGGACAGTCTACGTCAAGGATGTACATCCTCTGTGTCCTTAGGAGCACGCTCTTCGCTGTGAGAGGAGTCAAAGGGTACAGGTTGTCGTCTTGGAAGGTGCCTGCTGGAGCAGGGGAGTGACTCCGTCACCCAACTGGAGATTTCTTTGGTCCTTCTGATGCAGGATGAAGACAGGGAGTCCTCAGAGCATGCACACTATGGAAACTGTTGCAGTTGCTGACTTGAAGTTGAGGTTGCTGAAGAAAAGTATCTCTTGTGGATACTTTGTTGCAGTTACAGCGTTTCTTGGAGCAGGCTGCGGTTGATCGGAGGTCAGAAGAAGCTGAAGTTGTTGCAGAGGATTCCTGAAGGAAACTTGCAATCATAACCTGAAGAGAACCCACAGGAGAGACCTTAAATAGCACTGAGAGGGGGATTGGCTACCTTATCAGGTATGGACCTATCAGGAGGGGTCTCTGACATCACCTGCTGGCACTAGTCACTCAGAGGCCTCCAGAGTGACCCCACACCTTGCAAAGCAAAATGACTGAAGTCTGGGACACACTGGAGGAGCTCTGGGCACCACCCCTAGGGTGGTAATGGACTGGGGAGTGGTCACTCCCCTTTCCTTTGTCCAGTTTTGCACCAGGGCAGGGGACAAGGGGTCCCTGAACCAGTGTAGACTGGCTTATGCAAGGAGGGCACCATCTGTGCTCTTCAAAGCATTTCCAGAGGCTGGGGGAGGCTACCCCTCCCCAGCCTGTAACACCTATTTCCAAAGGGAGAGGATGTAACACCTGCTCTCAAAGGAAATGCTTTGTTCTGTCTCCCTGGGACTGGGCTGCTCAGACCCCAGGAGGGCAGAACACTGTCTGTGGGGTGGCAGCAGCTGTAACTGCAGTGCAAGACTCAGAGAGCTGGTTTGGCAGTACTGGGGTCCATGGAAGAGCCCCCAGGATCTATGTAATTGGGTCCCCAATACCAGATTTGGAATAGGGGGACAATTCCATGATCTTAGACATGTTACATGGCCATATTTGGAGTTACCATTGTGAATCTACATGTAGGTATTGACCTATATGTAGGGCACGCATGTAATGGTGTCCCCGCACTCACAAAGTCTGAGGAAATGGCCCTGAACTATGTGGGGGCACCTTTGCTAGTGCATGGGAGCCCTCACACTTAGTAACTTTGCACCTAACCTTCCAGCAAGTGAAGGTTACACATATAGGTGACTTGTAAGTTACTTAAGTGCAGTGAAAATGGCAGTGGAATAACGTGTGTGTTATTTCAGGCAGGCTGCAATGGCAGGCCTGTGCAAGGGTTTGTCTTGGCTCCCTATGGGTGGCAAAAGAAATGCTACAGCCCATATGGATCTCCTGGAACCCCAATGCCCTGGGTACCTAGGTACCATATACTAGGGACTTATAAAGAGGGGTCCAGTGTGCCAATTGAACTTGGTAAATGAAGTCACTAGCCTACAGTGACAAATTTAAAAGCAGAGAGAGCATAAGCACTGAGGTTTTGATTAGCAGAGTCTCAGTGACACAGTTAAGCACTACGCAGACACACACATTAGACCATAAACTATGAGCACTGGGATCCTGACCAGCAGGATCCCAGTGAGACAGGCAAAAACATACTGACATACAGTTAAAAATGGGGATAACATGCCAAGGAAGATGGTACATCCCTACATTCATCTCCTATACATATCAGGTTTTACAACACTCAGGCCCTGATCACATCCATCCCTACAAGGCCCAATGACACCTGGACCTACGCTCAGAACTCTCTACAAAACAGTGGGAGCGTCTCTGGACAGACATCCCCAAAAAACCTAAATAGTATACCACAATTGGAAACTCCATATACAATGATGACATGCTGTTACCTTATCCCCACCCGCCTCCATACAATCTTTTCCTTGGCGCCTTCCCTGTGCTGACGATGTACCACAACCCCATTGACTACCTGCACATCTGGTGGACATGCCCAGGCATGACCACCTTTTGGAAAGAACTTAGCCACATTAAAGGGACCATAAAATAGCTCCTTTCATACACTCCTGAAACAACACTTCTAGGGATTAGTTCCCAATCCCAGCACTGTATGACACATAGGGAGTGGTGGCTAATCTCCCACGTGCTGGGTGTTGCCAAACAACTTATTGCACTGTATTGGGGAAAGAACATTGCTTACCCCCTTTCTTTATGGATCACACGGCTATGGGGGGTGGCCACCATGGAACTCCTTACTCACTGATTAACACACTCTGATGGGCGCTTTGCCAGGGCATGGTGGCTACTAGACCATTACCACTGTCAACTAGAGCACTTAGGTTTCTAGTTTCCATTACTCAAGGCACTCCCAACTCTTTGAGGCAATTTCTACCGCTGGCCTGGACACACAAAGACACACGCAAGTCCTCCCACGCCCCATCCGTACTAACACGACCTTGCAATAGAATCATTGTAGAAGACCAAGTTTTAGATGCATCAGGCCTGGTGGCTCTAGCATTTATAGTGTTCAAATGTTGCCTGTTTTTACGTTTGTCAACAGTCGATTATGTCATCGAGAGACTCATTTCCTACGATGGACGCCTTTTGCATGGGTACGAAGTTTGACCTGTAGGCCCCCAGATATTGAACTTGTTTTTGATAATATGATTCACCATGGGGGAGGGCCACTTCTTGATTCTTCTCGTTTTGAAGGCCATTCAGCGTTCAAGGCGCTAATATTGTATTATCTTTTGCTATTTGAAATCTTAATAAAGAGATGCATATAAAAAAAAGAAACACACTGATACACAAGCTTTGCAAAATGCTCACATAGATGTCATTTAAAAGGTAAAATGGAAAAGGCTTAATAGATAAAAACAATCTCTACTTCATGGGAATAGAACTATTTTTGAAAAAATATTTTTTTATTCTGTTTCTACCCTCAGCAGCTTCCTTCTTCTGTGACTAATACGATGAATAAAAGATGCGTGCACAATTACGTTCTGATTTAATTTCTCTTCTCTGCAAAGCCAATGAACTCCAGAGATTTCACAAAGACATGGGCATTAACATTCTTTTGTTGTGCGCTTCTCCATGCCTACCTTACCTGAGGACTATGAAATAAATGCTTTAGAACATGCGTAGTAAGCTCTCTTTGCTATTACCAGCTGCAAGATAAGGACACATAATATGTGGAAATTATCATGAATAAGAAGAATAAGTACAGATATAAATGATACAATTAGTTTTGCTGATATTCCTAATTTAAGGACACCCAACATGGAAAAATCCCTGAGTTTCTCAGTTTTGATGTTTACTCCTTTTACGAGCTAAACATCATGCATCGGGCAGTAATTATGTGAGTATGGAATTACCTCGTGTGGTTCCTATTCCAGAGAGGTTTTGCACGCACATTTATCACCTGTTATGTTCAGCAGGTGATAAATGTGTGCAAGGGCTTCAGTTTCGGGCACTTGTTGGGAAGGGAGGAGAGAGAGTTGGGGGAGGAAAGACAAAACTAGTTCTGACCGGAAGGAGCATTGAATGCTCCTTCCATGGCAGAGAAGAAACCCAGATGGTCAAAATAGCACACTGCTTTTAATTCTGAGCGATATACATTTCAGACGAACAATTTATCCACCTCGGGAATATGGAAGGCTGAGTGCCCCTTGCCAGGATTCAAACTAGTATTCTTCAGAAGATCACATTTGGAGATGCATACGTTCTGCTCACGGAGCCCTCTTTCACTTGTAAATAATGCATTATGGGCCTTGGCAGCATTTCTTGCAAATGCCGGTACAAGTGCGGCATTTTCTGAAATGAGGGACCTCTAGTTGAAGGGGCATATTTACTTGAGAATCTGCAAAAGATATAGAAGATATTCGATTTGTGAACTATCTGCTGAGAAAGCCTGGGTGTATGTCAATGTATTCTGGTTACTGTTACCAAATAGCGACGGTCTCTAAATAACGATTATAGAGAAAAGTGAGGTGATAACATTTGCAATTGTGAGTACCTACACTTGCTTCTGCATACAGAACTGCTCTTATTCGCTATGCTAAAGCACTCAAGTTTGGAGTCCAATTTAGTGGTCTCCTTTTTTAAATAAATGATTTAGGGCCTCATTACAAGTTTAGCGGTTGAACTGCTAGAACGCAGTGTTGGCAGTCTGGAAAAGACTGCCTTGTTGACAGTCTTGCAGACCACCCTATTACAAGTTTTTAAAGGCACATTTTTTTTCCACCATTTCACTTTCCAAAAATCCCTGTTTTTCTGAGCATGAGTTAAGAGTCATGGTGGATGAAATCATAAGAGTAGAGCCAAAATTGTTTGGAGCACAACTCTTCTCCGTAGGAAAATGAAAATGTGGGACAGGATCGTCAACAGAGTCAATGTTGTAGGCACCACCCTGCGCACAAGGGAGGACACTAGGAAGAGGTGGAACAACCTCAGGGGCAAGGTCCATTCCCTGGTCTACAGGCCCCAGCTGCAGGTCAAGAAGACAGGTGATGGTGGTGCCCCATTACATCTCTTTCCCTGGGAGGAGACATTCTTGGTCATCCTGCATACTAATGGCTTCACAGAAATACCTGGGGGAGTAGAGTCTGGTAAGTCACAATACTAAAAATGACACCAAATTGCTATGTCATGCATGCTGACAGCTCAACATTTGCTACTTTTAATGTAACTCTACTCACCATCCCAGTGTCCACCAGTGCAAAGACCTCTAGTTAGCAGCTCACATTTGAAGTGTACTCACTTGGAGAGATGACATTTGTATAGTGTGTGTAGTACCGGGACTGACATGACTCCGACTTCCTTCAGGCACTGTTCTATAACTGTAAATACCAGACCAGTGGTCACTTCTCCAAATACCCATGTTTGATACCTATCAATTTAAGGGTACACACCTAAGGAGATAACATTTGTCAAGTGTGTATAGTACAGGCACTGACTTGAATCAAACTCCCAACAGGCACTGGTCTATAACTCCAAACACCAGACCAGTGTTCACTTCTCCACATACCCCTGTTTGGTACCTATCAATTTAAGGGCACACACCTGGGGAGATAACATTTGTCAAGTGTGTGTAGGACAGGCACTGATATGACTACAACTCCCAGCAGGCACTATGCCTGTAACTACAAACACCAGCATTGAGTTCACATGTGACAATACATCTGTAAGTGAACTCTCAATTGAAACATACTCACCTGGGGGAGAACATTGCTCAGGTGTGTGTACTAGAGAGAGTGACCTGACTGCAACTCAGGAGGCACTGTTTCACCAACTCCAAACACCAGAACAGTGTTCACTTGTCTAAAGATCGCTGTCTAGCAACTCACAATTTAAGTTTACTCAGCTGGCGGGAAGGATACCATTTGTCAAATGTGGGAAGTAGAGGGAGTGACCTGACTACTAAGCCCAGGAATGCCCTGAGTCTGTAAATCCAACCATCAGCCCAGTGTTCTCTTGTCAAAACCATTATTTGTGATCGCTCAATTGAAGTGGACTCACCTGGGAAGTTAACATTTGTATAGTGTGTATGTAGTACAGGGAGTTATATGACTGCAACTCCCAGCAGCCCTTGTGTCTGTAGCTCCAAACACTAGCACAGGGTTCAATTGCCTAAATTCACCTGTTTGTAATCTCTCCAATGTTCTTCACTCAGCTTGGGGTATATTTGTCAAGTGTTGGGAACTAGAGGGGCTGACATGACTGCAACTCCCAGCAAGCCCTGTACATGTAACTTCAAACACCAGACCAATGTTCTTTTGTCCAAAGACCCCTGTGTCTTAACTCTCAATTGAACTGTACTCACCTGGGAGGATGATATTTGTATAGTTTGTGTAGTACAGAGAGTTACATGACAGCAACTCCCAGGAGGCACTGTTTCTCTAACTCAAAACACCAGGCAGTGTCCTCTCCTCCAAAGACTTCTGTCTGGTAATTCACACATGAAGTGTACTCACCTGGGGGGATACTATTTGCAAAGTGTGTGTAGTGCAGTAACTGACATGACTCCAACTCCCAGCAGGTCCTGGTTTTGTAACTCCAAACACCAGTACAGTGGTTATTTGCCCACAGAGCCCTGCTTGGCAACTCACAAATGAAGTATACTCATCTGGGGGGAGAACATTGGTCAAGTGTGTGTACCAGAGAGAGTGACATGACTCCAACTCCAGGCAGGCTCTGTTTCCATAGCTCCAAACACCAGAAGAGTGTTCTCATGCCCAAGTACCCCCGTGTCCTAACTCTCAAATGAAGCTAACTCATCTGGGAGGATAACAGTTGTATGGTGGTGGGAAGTAGGGGGAGTGACCGGAAAGCTAAGCTCAATAGGCCCTGTGTCTCTAACTCCAACCACAAAAACAATGCTCACTTGCTCACATCTATCTATTTATGAACTCTCAATTGTAGTTTACTCACCTGGGGGATACCATTTGTCAAGTGTGTATAGAATGGAGAGTGAAATTACTACAACTCCCAGGAGGTACTTTTTCAGTAACTCCAAACACCAGAACAATGGTCACTTGCCCAGATACCCTTGCTTGTTAACTCTCAATTGAAGTTTAATCACCTGGGAGGGATCCAGATACAGATCATGCTTAACTCAGAGATGTGTCAGACTACCTAGCTCCATCTTGATCAGCTAAACTAAGTTGAAACTATTGAGGACAGGAAGGACAGCTTACCCAGTGTGCAAAACAATGATCCCAAAGGGCTCAAGATGCATCACCAGAATGGTATTGGCAGAAGACACATGCACAATGCACTGACCATATGACATCTCCAGTCACATATACAACAAAGTGCCAGATCTGCTTGCATAAAAATCAACTAGACCTCAAAATGACCAAATATATATCTTGGAAAGCCACTTTTTTGGCCTGCACTGGTGGTAAGATGGCATTCTCAGGCCACTGTCTCAAGGGCTGATTATCTGCACATTTTAGCAGCTGTCTCACTTTGATGGAATTGGCATGCTTCACAAATGTCAGGGTCAATACAACCAATATCATGGGTACTTGCCACAATAAGATTAACTGAAAAATAACTTTGTACAAGTTCTATGCTTAATGTAACACTACATTGTTAGAGGTAGATGCCACAATACAATCAGTAACATTGTATCTTTCACATCAACAGGTCGAGCTGCCACTGGGCACAGATGCCACAGAAGAGACTGCCATTAGCTCCCTGGATGAAGCCCTCAGGGAAGAAGACACTAATGGATGTCTTACCATGGAAGACAGTTCTGGTCCATCTAGGCAACCTGGTCAGACACCAACAGTGAGTCTCACTGTGGCCCCATCAACACCACCCAGCCTGTTTGCCTCTACATCATAGCCAACCATTAGCCCCCAACCTGTGTTTCCGAGCACATCTCGTGCCCCCCAGTCCTTGATCCTGCGTTGTAGTGCAATACTTCCTACAATGAGAGTCCAGGAACCAGTGGGAGAGGGCACCATGTGGCAAGAGCACAGGGCCATGGGGTTAGGGTGCTTGAGAGGGATGTTGTGAGTCAGCGGGGTGAGGTCACTGGTGCTTCTCCTGGTCAGGATACCATGAGCCATGTCTTGGGGTTCTATCAGGACTAACACCTGGAAATAAAACAGCTACAGAGGGACATCCATAGGGATATGCGTGAACAACTCTGTTGACTGATCCTAAACTACCCATCAATTCCACTGGGCGGAGCACTCTGGACTTTGGACTCCCAATGGTGTGGCATCTACTCCAATGTTTTCATTCACCATGACTGACACCTTTACCTTATTATTTTTTGTCTTTTCCGTCAAAATTATATTACCTGCATCAGCATTGTTATAACTTCAATCATCACAAACTAATGGTCTGCTTGCTTAATTTCAACAGTTTGATAAGGAGAGATGTAAGACCATATGAACCATATGATGAAGACATAACTTACTTATGCAAGGAGGGGTATGTCACAGATACACAGTGTCCTGCTCAGGATTACAACCATTAAACACAAACACATCAGTACAAATGTCTGGTTACAACAAATATTTTTATTCCAATGTACAGCACATAGGCTGACCATATGTCTGGACGTTTGTGACATAAGAATGTGTGACTCATACTGAGTCAAATTACATATTCCAGGATACAGCCTACATACCATGGAAGGGAGGGACTTGTCAGACATTGTCCTGTAGAATAGGTAAACATTGAAGTGGATGATGTCAGCAGCTTGAGCCTTACCACATGCCACACCAAAGTAATCCAACATCACATAATCCAAGATACAGCAGGTGGCAGCACAACAGTCATTGACCAAAGGCCCATCATAATTCAATGACCATGCTCCTGGTGGTATGACAAAAACATATGCCAGTGTCCTGGCACAGGCACTATGGTCTGCATAATGATGAAACACATCTATAGATACATGCAAGTCATACAAGAAGAGTGTTTGGCAAATGTGAAGGGTGAATGTCTTGCCCGCAATTGATGACTCCATATTTCATGTCCACATGATGACACACATGATACAATCGGACGAACACAGCACACAAAACAAGACAATGTGCACTTCTGACCTTCCACACAAACACTGTTCAATCTGCCTTTGCACAGGTCTTATACACCCCAAATCTGTGACCTACATTACCCGGGACAATTCATGTCCACTTTATATGTCAGAACAGCATCAGATACCTGCCAGTGTCACAACTCTGAGCAGCCCACATGAGGATGACATGACAAAAGAAGGAGTATAGGCTTGAAAACATACATATTACACACATCACTTTGAAAGCTACTGGAAATGAAACTATAATGTAATGACATTGTCACAAACAAGCCAGCATTATCAAGGTGGGGATATCTTCAAGCAGCCTTTGGCTGAATATTGCAGAGTATCAGCTTCCTAGTTGTTGCTAAAACACTCAACACCACAGTCTTACAACTAACGTTAAGTGTACAGTCACAGTCATTGCATCACATGACATACTTACAGTCATGAAAAGTAGCTGTTGATGAGGTCTTCCCACAATTCAGCTCCTTTCTCTTCACCCTTGTCATCCTCACTTGGCATTTCAGGAATCTCACACGATGGAACTGCAGGCTCTTCCTTCTCTGGGACGTACAGGATGTTACTCCGTAGAGCGTTATTATAGAGCATGCAGCATGCAGCATGCCACAGTAATCTGACATACTTTTCTGGATGAGTAGAGGAAGGCTCCACCAGTCTAGTCAAGAAACCTAAATCTGGCCTTCAGGAACCCAAAAGCCCGCTCCACTACTCGCCGTGTTTTTCCATGGGCCTTATTGAAGCAGACTTTGCATGGCCTAGCTGGATTTCTTAGTGGCATCAACAACCAAGGATCGTTTGGAAATGCAAAGTCTCCTGTTAACTAATGGGACATAAGTGCAACAATGAGTCACTCACTTCATGATTGAGCACCTGACATTGCTCACACACAAACAGAGCAGATGTGACTTACCATCCCGCCAGGCCAAGCTCTCAGGGTACAGTTGTGACATCAGCTGGGGTACGATGTTTCTGCATTATGAAGGAATCATGGGCTGAACCCGGATAACAGGCACAGACCAGTGAAATGAGGAGATCTGCCAAACAGACAATTTGCACGCTGATGGAATGGAGGTTCTTTTGGTTGTGGTATACTTGTTCATTTGCCTGCGGTTAAACCAAGCCAACATGTGTGCCTTCAATGACCACCAGCACATATGCTATGCATGCTGAACCATAAAAGTCAGTCTTCAAATGAGCTAAATCCTGATGGCAGGAAAACAGGATATAGCTGTCCAGGTGTTTCAACATTGCTGAGAGGACATCCTTCAACACCAGACTGGACATAGGTTGGGACATTCCAACAGATAGAGCCACTGTATGTTAGAAGGATCCTGTGGCTAGAAAATGCAATACTGACATGACGTACAATAGGTGGTATTTTGGTTGGATAACTAATAGTTGGAATCAGATCAGGGTCCAACTGCCGACATAAGTCCACTATTGTTTGTCTATTCAGATGGTAGAGCATGATGATGTGTAGTTCTTCCCCGGTCTGAATGTCTGGCAGTGGATGGTAGCCAGGAGGTTGCTGGATCCTCTGTCTCTCTGGTACCTATGTATGAAAAGACATGATTTGTATCATTAGTCAGTGTGTCCACAGCAACAAACATGATGCAAGTCAATGATATCAGGTGACAAGGTATTTCTGAATGGATAGACTTGGCAACCAGTACATCACAGCTGCAAATAACATAAGAGTCACATAATTCACCATGGTTTTCCACACATGTGGTCACAACGTGTATATAGACCAAACTCAAAGATGTGCAACACAATTGCACGTCGAAATGTAACTGGATATCTCTACCACCAAAATGACCATCGGCAGCATTGGATTGCCCCCCACTGTTAAATGCCATCTGTGCCCTGCAACACACTACAATGGTATTTGAGTAGTAGTACCTGCATGACAAGTCAGTAAAATCATGTTTGTGAGGTCGAAATTCCATTTCCACGGGTATGATTCAGTTTATATAGCCAAATACAGCATTTCAGGCTGCCAAAATGGTGGCTACTTGACCTACTTCACTAGACATTAGGAAGCGCCTGCAATTGCCAGCGAAAGTCGTCATATTGGTAGGTGGTTTCAACTGCAGCTGACACAACCATCGGCTAACGTTGTTGTCAGTGGCAGTCACAGGCCAATGGTTGTGTCTGCCGATGGTGTTGGCCACATACACAGTAGATGTGACTGCCATGTTCTGCAGATTCACTCACTTGACTCCTGACACTGCTGCCAGCAAGACCTCCATGATCTGAGCTGCTGTGTGTCACCTCTGGGAGCAATCCTGCCATATCCAGCAGGTGATAGAGCCCCAACATTCTCTCCAGAGGAGCTGGAGAGGCTACTTAATGAGGTCCTATCCCTGTACGAACAGCTCTATGGCTCACCAGAGGAACAAGTAAGTACCTATATACAGGTACACTGTTCCAAAATCAGAAAAAATAAAATGAAGACAGGGAAGACCTGTAATCTCAACAGCGAGAGCCCTCAAGAATCACTCTGGATGACTAGCATCATCATCGAGAATCACTCTTCACTAGGCCGGCACTGCAATGCCTAGTGGGCACCCCGGAATGGGTGCTCTCAGCCGAATTCTGAGATAGTGACTAGAAAATTCAATAGTGCAAAACAAAGGTGCTATAAGTCACCAACAAAGACAAAAAAGAGGAAAAAGGGATTTAAAATTGGTTACTCATCCATAAACTTCATCATTTAATCGGTCAAATGTAACAAGGATGAAGACCAAGGTTAAAAACAATTTTGAAAGTAAGGTTGAGGGTTATGCTCATACGCCTTTCAAAAATGAATAGATGTATTAGAGAGTCCTACAAATTATAAGGCACCTCTATGATATGATCGACATGTTTCGCGTCTATTGGTCTATACAGATCAACTGACGCTTCATCAGGACCCGCGTAACTATATAAATAAACCTCTTTAGAAATATATGGAAACCGGTCACTTACTGAAGTTGACTGGTAATACAGGTACCCTGCAAAATAAAGAAAAAACACCAAAAAAAACATAAAACAAATTTCACTGTTATAATGTATCACAAAAGTTCTGATAAGAAATGGCGCAGCCACACTTTGGTCAATAACAATGAAAGGGACATCACACAAGGAAGATGCTTACCACCCCCTACTCGAGAACAGGTTCCATGGGTAAGGCGTCTCTAGGACTCATGGTGACAATAATTGTGAATAAAGGTAAATATATAAAGAGAAGGAATGATTCCATAGTATAACCTAAAGGAAAAAATGCATGACAGATAACTATCCAAAAGTTTGGAAATGCCTTAGTAGTATTGTAGAATGTCTTGGGTTGTTAAAAAAGGCTACAGGGTGCCGCAAATAACATTATTTGTGATCAAAGATAGATTATTACCCAAACATGTAGTCAACATAATGCAAATGCGATCGCATGTCGAGGAGAAACACAGTGTATACTATTCAAAGTGCCCCCAGAAAAAATTATGAGCAAAAAGGCATGTTGTGAGACAGTAAAAACCGAGTGTAAAAAGATCGGCAAATGATACTGGCCAATAAGCTTGTGGCTCTAATGCTAAAAAATATTCACGCACTCGCCATGCCGCCGAAATGGTGTAAAAGTGAAAAGAGACATACCAAGTAGAAAAAGGGGGGTCCCGACGTTCTCACTGGAACGTCAAGGACCGGTACTTACATATTTAATCACTGGTCCTGTACTCGGACCTACCCTCGGAGACTGCCTCCCGACAACAACCGGGTCGGGAGTTCTCCGAACTCTTAAATAGACGCTGCTAGACTCAGCGCGTCTCTTGGCAGCGCGTCTATTTTGGGCAAAATAAAGAAAGGACTAAATGCGTCCAAAAGAAAGTAGAGGTCGAAGAAGGACTACAAGTGCGGAGGCACTTGTAGTTCAGGACCTCGCAGACATGATAATGAAAGGTAGGCCAAGTCCACAATAAATACTAATAGTAGTATCGTGCCAAACGAGGAGTACATCAATTATCAATGTTTTTAAAGTTCGTGGGACCAGAGTTGTATATCAATCTTAAAAATAAAGCATGTTTTGTGGTACACACGCCCTGAACATACCACGGAAAGAATACTGATTATAATGTCGAGCCAAGGGAAAAATCAATGAACTGTGTTTCTCAGGCTCGTGGTAGACCAGAGTTATAGAAGTTCTTTTGGCAAAAAATCGTTTCTTATTATATTAATTTGGTTCAAAGAAAGGAGGAGGAAAATAGCCCTGAGTATAACACGTCAAATACTAGAACTGCCACATTGGAGTCAGGAATAGAGGATACAACGGTTAGGGACAGGGACTCAGGATGAGAGAGAGGTCCAAGGGATGTCATCATTAAGACCTCTTAAATGGGTCCCCAATTTAAACCCCCACTTTTGTTCAATCCTGAAGAGAGCCCTGGAATCATTGGGGCGAATAAATGGTGCTTCAATTACCACCCACCATAAATCATCTGGAGAATGATGAACCTCCAAGAAATGTACACTCAGCTTGGTAGTGAGCTTTTTGCACCTAATGTTGCTTCTGTGTTCATTGATACGGGTCTTGACAGATCTTGATGTCATGCCAATGTATCGTAGATCACAAGGGCACGTGATCATGTAGATGCAATTTTTTGTATTGCAGTTGGTATGTTTTTTGAGATACCAAGGCCCAATGGAGTCAAAATCAAGCTGTTTCAGATGTCTAGTAAGGCCACAAACATTACAATTGCCACAAGGGTGATGTCCCACAACAGGTGGGAGATCCCATAAAGTTGTTTGATTAGGAGGGTTATGTGAAATACGTGGACGTGTGTGTACCACTAAGTCTCTTATATTGGCAGTTCGTTTGAAAGCAAAGAGAGGCTTTGGTAAGTTGTGGCCTCCGCTAGTAAGAATGGACCATCGCTTGTTAATCAGCTTCTTAATAGAGTTTGACACTGGAGTGTAAGTTGAGACACACGTCAGCCTAGCCTGAGGGCGATGTTCTCTAGGCGCCAGTAGTGCTTCTCTATTGTTATTCCTGGCTCTTTTTCGTGCTTGGTTGACGATCTTTGATGGATAATGACGATCGCATAGTTTGTACAGAAGAGTTTTAGATTGTTGGTCAAATTCAGTGAGAGAACTACAATTCCGTCTTAATCGTAGAAATTGACCAAAGGGTAGATTGTCCCGCAAGGCCTTGGAGTGATGGCTCTGGTAGAGTAACAACGAGTTGCGATCCGTGGGTTTGTGGTACACACTAGTCTGCAGTTTCCCATTATCGATTGAGATCATCAGGTCTAAAAACGGTAATTGATGATCAGACACAGTGGCTGTGAATTTCAAAAAAGGATCGAGGGTGTTAATCCAGATTACAAACTCTTCTGCCTTCATCATGGGTCCTTGCCAAAGGATCAAAATATCATCTATATAGCGGCGCCATAGCCTAATAGAGTTGAAGAATGGATTAGTTGGCAAAGAAATATGTTTCTTCTCAAAATCAGACATGTAAAGACATGCTAGACTAGGAGCAAATGTGCTCCCATTGAGGTACCTTGAATTTGGTGGTAAAATTGGTCCTCGAAAAGAAAAAAGTTCTCAGTCAAGGCTGACCTGGCACACTGTAGGATGAAAGCTGCAGGGGAGGATAGGGTTGGTGATACTTCATATAAGGCGGTCTCTATAACTTGTAAGGTGGCTTCTTGAGGAATATTGGTGTAGAGAGCCTCTACATCAAGTGTGATAATCGCTTGTGCACTGCAGCCTTCATTGATGGTTTCGATCAAGTTGAGAACCTCCTTAGTGTCTTTCAAGTAAGTAGAGGAATTTCTTACTAGAGGTTGTAAAAAATGATCGCAAAAAATGGAAAGTGGTTCCAAAATTTAACCCAATCCTGATACTATGGGGCGTCCAGGGGGAGGGTTCCTTTGTTTATGAATTTTTGGTAAACAATAGAAATAAGGTGTCTGTGGGTTTAGTGTATCCAAAAATTCTGCTTCCCTGGGAGAAATCCACAAGTTATTCTTGGCTTCTTCAATCATCGTTCTAATTTGTGTCTGTAGTCTCACTGTGGGGTCGCGATTGATTTTCGCATAGTAGGTGGAATCACTCAGAAGGCGCAGACATTCACTTCTGTAGTCAGCAGTATTCATAACAACGATAGCTCCTCCCTTGTCAGCTGGTTTAACTGTTATCTCAGGATCGGATGCTAACGAGGTCAAAGCCATCCTTTCTTTGGTCGGGATGTTAGTAAAAGTTTTTTTAGGATGAAGGTTGTTAATGTCAGATAACACTGCTTTCTCAAAAGTTAAGACTTCATTGGGCATCACTGCAGAAGAGGGGACAAAGGTCGAAGGTTTTTTGAGACCTGAATCGAGGGCTTGAGGTTCCTCTGTTTTGTCTCTGAAGAAACATTTCAAACTGATCTTCCGGAAGAATTATGGCAATTCAATATGTAGGCGAAAGGAATCATCTTGAGGGGTTGGGACAAAACCTAACCCTTTATTTAGTACAGAAGTTTCATCCTCTGACAGTTGTTTAGATGAAAGGTTAACAACTAAGGGGGTCATTCTGACCTCGGCGGTAAAAGGCTCTTACCGCCGGTCAGAAGACCGCCATTCTACCGCCGTGGCCGCGGTAAACCGCCACGGTCATTCTGACCCACAACTGCCAAGCCGCCAAAAACCCGACATCCACGGAAGGCCGCCTCATCAGAGGGCAGCGATAAACTGGAGATGACCAAACCTCCACCGCCACGCCAACACAAACACGCCCATGCCATTACGACCCACGAATCCACGCGGCGGTCATTCAACCGCGGTATTCCATTGGCGGTACACACCGCCGCGTTCAAAATACACACCCAGCTCCAAAACACAGCCACATTGGACAATTTGAAATACACACACCTGATACACATACAAACACCACCCCCACACATCCAAGCAACTATAAAACACACACCCACATCACCCACAAACCCCCACTAGTTGGAAATCGGAGAGAAGGCAATAGAGAGAGAGAGAGAGCGAGCACAGCAATCAAAAACCCCAACACACACAGGAACCCAACATCATCAACCACACCACATCTACGCACACATCACCACACACCACCACTCACATCACCACAAACACCACCCCACACCTCATCCACACCACCCCATGGCACCCCAAAGACACCCCAGGTTTTCGGACCAAGAACTCAGGGTCATGGTGGAGGAAATTATAAGGGTAGAGCCCCAGCTCTTCGGCACACAGGTGCAACACACCACAATAGCCAGGAAGGCGTAGCTATGGCAGAGGATCGTCGACAGGGTCAACGCTGTGGGACAGCATCCCAGAAACCGGGAAGACATCCGAAAGCGCTGGAACGACCTACGGGGAAGGTACGGTCGATGGTCTCAAGACACAACATCGCTGTGCAGAAGACTGGCGGCGGACCACCACCCACTCCTCCCGAATTCAGAGCATGGGAGCAAGAGGTCTTTAACATCCTGCATCCTGCGGGCCTCGCTGGAGTAGGCGGAGGAATGGACTCTGGTAAGTCTAGTCTCAACTACTCCCCCCCCCAACCACCAGCATGCCAACCCACACCCCCACCCTCATCCCCAACCCCCCAGTACACATCCTCCCTGCCAATGTCTCACCAGCACAACCCACCCAACCCCAAACCAAACCCTGAATGCCAACACAAACCATGGACACCCATCACCTATGCATGATCACTGCACATACCCATCCCCCCCACAAACCACCCTCACAACTCCTGCCACAAGGGAATGCCAGCACTGGGGGACAAGGGCACCCACAAATCGCACGCCATGGAACACACAGAAGCAATAACCATACTCTTTCACCCCTGCACGGCCCGAACGCCAACACACCGGCCAGGAGGGTCCAGATATGTCCATCCCACCCCCAGAACAGGCCCCCAGTGAGGACAGCAGCTCTGTCGACCTAGAACCTGATGACCAGCCCGGACCATCGGGGACCTCTGGACAGTCGGTTCCCCACACACAGACACAGGCCACAGCAGACCTAACCCCCTCTGGGAATATCAGCACAGCTCCCACCCAGCGGGCCCATGTCTCTGTCTCCAGGACAGGTCAATCAGCGGTGTGTCCACCACTACAGGGCACCCAGGCTGACCCAACACCCCAACAACAACAGGGACCTGGGGGCAGTGGTAGTGGGCACACCGTCCAGGGGACAGAGGCCCGGGGAAACAGGGCTACTGGGAGGGATGCAGTGCGACATGGGAGTGAGGACAGGCCCAGGGAACTGACTCTCCAAGAGGCCCTCACCACCATCATGGGAGCATACCACCGCTCCCAGGAGACGATGGCGACGGTACTGGCCAGGTTCCAGGAGATCCAGGAACAGCAGGAGCAACGGTACATGGGGTACAGAGAGGAGCTCAGGAACATCGTCCTGGCCTTGAACCTAATAGTCACCACATTGCGGGACCATGTGGCACCCCAAAGGGCCCCTGTCACCAGCCCGGACCAGGAACAGCCTACCACCTCCGCCGGCGCTAGTGGACAGGAGGCCCCCACACAACGACGGGCCACCAGAACCCCACCTCCTGCTGAAGATCAACCACCCCGCAAGAGGAGCCTGAGATCACAAAGGAAGACAGAGTAGGATGCCAAGACCCCCGCCAGCATAAGATACCCCCGGATGTCATTCCACTGTCCCACATTGTCACCCTGTCCAACCTTGAACTGCCCCTGCTCCATCCTTCCAAAGGCATATGGACAATGCACCTGTGCGACTGAGAACTGGACTCTGCCATGGACATCACTCCACCCCCACCCATAACCTTTTTACTATCATTGACCTATATGTAGCACTTTAAATAAATCACTAATTGCACTTAAAACACTCAGGAGTCTGCTTGTATTCTTAACAAATGTATTACACATAACGGTTCAAAAATGTTCAGTTACATTGTGATGACAACATACCAATGTCAATGTGCTTTACTCCATGGGCGAACAAACCAGAAGTCACGCAGTGGGTCATACAGCTCTGAAAAGGGAAGGGAAAGTCACAATTCAGTTGAAAGGAACTGGGGGAAAACACAGAAAGTAGAGATGCAGGAGGCCAGAGGTAAATGTAAAATGGCGTGGGGGATTCTTACCTGGGTGCTACTGAAAATACTGTTGTATGACTGTGTCCCTGTTGTCCGTGTCGTCCCCGTCGTCTTCCTCCTCTTCACTCTCCACAGGCTCCACAGCTGCTACAACACCACCATCTGGACCATCCTCCTGCAGAAAAGGCACCTGGCGTCGCAATGCAAGATTGTGAAGCATACAGCAGGCCACGATGATCTGGCACACCTTCTTGGGTGAGTACATTAGGGATCCCCCTGTCATATGCAGGCACCTAAACCTGGCCTTCAGGAGGCCGAAGGTCCTTTCAATGATCCTCCTAGATCGCCCATGGGCCTCATTGTACTGTTCCTCTGCCCTGGTCCGGGGATTCCTCACTGGGGTCAGTAGCCACGGCAGGTTGGGGTAACCAGAGTCACCTATTAGCCACACACGGTGTCTCTGTAGCTGTTCCATCACATAAGGGATGCTGCTATTTCGCATAACATACGCGTCATGCACTGACCCAGGGAACTTGGCATTTACATGGGAGATGTACTGGTCAGCCAAACAGACCACCTGGACATTCATCGAATGGTAACTTTTCCTGTTTCTGTACACCTGCTCATCGTCTTTTGGGGGTACTAAGGCCACATGGGTCCCATCAATGGCACCAATGATGTTGGGGATATGTCCAAGGGCATAGAAGTCACCCTTCACAGTGGCCAAATCACCCTCCTCAGGGAAAATAATGTAGCTCCGCATGTATTTCGTCAGGGCAGACAACACTCTGGACAAGATCTTGGAAAACATAGGCTGAGACATCCCTGATGACATGGCCACTGTTGTCTGAAAAGACCCACTTGCCAAAAAATGGAGGACTGACAGAACCTGTGCCAGAGGGGGAATTCCTGTGGGTTGGCGGATGGGGGACACCAGTGCTGGCTCCAGCTGGGCACACAGTTCATGTATAGTGGCTCGGTCAAGTCGGTATCAAAGTATTATATGACGTTCCTCCATTGTCGACAGGTCCACCAGCGGTCGGTACACGGGAGGATTCATCCTTCTCCTCGCAAGTCCCAGCGGACGGTGCCTAGGAAGGACAACATGGAGTACAGAGTCAAGCAACCCACAGGTACGTAACTACAGCTTGCACAGTACACGATTCTCAATGCATTGAATGGCTTGTATGAGTGGCAATGCAAGGCCTAGGCCTGTGTGACGCAGTAGAAATTAAGCCATGTGGGCCCTTGAAATGGCGGCTGCCTGACCTGAGAAGTGTGACAGTGGGATGTGAGGTCAATGCGCTGGCATGACACACCGCGGCGGTAGGCGGTCGAAGACCGCGGCGCCAAGCCGCATTGGTTAACATCGAACCCTATGGGTTTCACGAGCCAATGACTAGGTGCGCCGGCGGTCGCGGAACGCACCGCGGCGGTACGCACCGCCGCGGGCGTGACCGCCATTTTCTATCTGGTTAATTACTCGAGACCTGATCATCCACAGGAGAGGACCTATACTGCAAGTGCTGCTGTGACCTCGGTCTGGGCGATACAATGGCTGCTGCGACTGGGGAAAGGGCCCCTGCCTTCACTACAGAAGAGTTGGAGAAACTTGTCGATGGGGTCCTGCCCCAGTATGCGCGACTCTACGGTCCTCCAGACCAACAGGTAAGTACACTGTGTGCACGTTGAATGGGCTATGCCTGGGTTGTGTATGGTGGATGTAAGATGGTGGGGTGGGGAGACAATGACGAGTGCAAGGCACGACAGATGAGAGCATGTGCCACATGACAAGGTTGGGGAGGGGGGGCCAATCGCATCTATCATGCGGAAAATTGATGATATTTCAATTTCCACCCTGTACATGTCAAATAGGTCAGCGCCCATCAGAAAGTCGACATTTGGCGTGCCATCGCCAAGGAAGTCCGGAACCTGGGGGTCCACAACAGACGGGGCACCCACTGCCGCAAGAGGTGGGAGGACATCCGCCGCGGGACCAGGAAGACCGCCAAGTCACTGCTGGGGATGGCCTCCCAACCTAGGAGGGGTGCCAGTCGTACCCTGACCCCCCTGATGTCCCGGATCCTGGCGGTGGCCTACCCCGATTTGGATGGGCGCGTGAGGACATCACAGCAGACACAAGGTTGTGAGTACCAGCACATTCAGCTATCTTTACGCGCAGTGGAGGTGCCTGGGTGGGGGAAGAGGGCTGTGGGTGACATTAGGCCAGGGCGCTTTCTCTAGTGTAGTCCTCTCCTTTAGCCATGTCCCTGTGCCCCCGCCCCCCACCTCTGTAGGGTGACAAGTACAGCTATCCATGGTCCTGCATCACCCATGTGCGCGTTCGTTGTCCCTAGACCTGTTGGCCTAGTCACAAGTACTGAGTAGTGTACCCCGATTGCGTGGCTTAGTGCATGAGGCTCCTGTGTCTGTCCTCTCCGCCAACGGTGTTGACAATGCATGCACTCAACCTGTTTTTATGTCTCCCCCCACCCTTTTTCTTTATCTTCTTGTGCATGTGTGCATTAGCATCATCAGGTGGAGGAGAATTGGCACTGGAGCACGAGGGAGCTGCAACTCACAAGGCCCCGGTGGGCCATGGCAAAGACACCGAGGCCACCAGTGATACGGAGGGCGAGGGGAGCTTCACAACGGGGAGCCGTGGTGACACCAGCGACACCGACACGTCCTCGGATGGGAGCTCCCTAGCGGTGGCGGCAACATCCGTGCCCCCCGCCTCTACAGGTACAGCCGCCACCCAGCGCACCAGCTCCGCCCTCCCAGCAGCCCCTCCGCCTTCGCTCCGTGCCCGCTCGCCCAAGAAGGCGGGCGTCTCCTTCGCCCCAGGCACCTCAGGCCCTGCCCCTGTTACCCCTGCTGCCCTCAGTGAGGAGGTCATTGACCTCCTACAGACCATCATTGTTGGGCAGTCTACCCTTTTGAATGCCATCCAGGGGGTAGAGAGGGAGGTGCATCGTAGCAATGCATACCTGGAGGGCATTCATTCGGGTCAGGCTGCCCATCAACGATCGTTCAATGCTCTGGCCTCAGCACTGACGGCAGCCATTGTCCCTGTTTCCAGCCTCCCTCTTCTAACTGCCTCCAGCCTGTCTCTGTCTCCTGTTCCTCTGCCTCTCCCACCCACACCATCAGACCAGCCTGCACACACCTCAACACCCAAGGGCAGCTCATCCAGACATAAGCACCACAGATCACACAAACATTCACCCAAGTAACACCCAGATGCAGACATGCCAACAGCCACTACCACCTCTGTGTCCCCCACCTCCTCGTCTCCCTCCTCCCTCCCTGTGACGTCTCTACTCACACCTGCATGCACACCACCAACAGCCAGTACTTCCATCACCAGCACACCCTCCAGTACAGTCCGCACACGTGCAGTCACCACCCCCACTGCCATTTACACGTCCCCTGTGTCCTCTCCCACTGTGTCTGTCACCCCCTCTTCCAAGACACACAAACGCAGGCAGCCACCCACCCAACAGCCAACCACCTCACGACAGCCTCCAGCCCATGCACCTTCACCCAAGGACAGCACACCTGACTCTCCTACAACCACCTCCTCTTCCTCCACTCCCATAACCACTACACCTACCCTTTACCCTGGTCCTAAAAAACTTTACTTCTCCACTCTTGACCTCTTTCCCTCACCTGACCCCCCCCTCCATCTGCTAAGAGTCCCAAGAGCGCCTCAGCCACCACCAGCCCGGCTTCAAGGGTCACCGTCGTGCATGGATTTTGGAGTCCCCCCTTTGCCAGCAGTGATACATCGGTCAGCAGCAAGGGGACAGCCAGCCCCCCCCCCTGGAAAGAGGACCCGTAAAGTAAGGGGCCGCCGCGGGACGACTGACACGGCTGCCCCCAAGGACCAAAATTCTGCAACTTCACCTGCCACAACATCCAGGGGAGGCAAGGCCCAGAGAGCCACATCGAAGGAGGGCAAGGGCAGCAGGGCGGAGAAGTCAGCCAGCAGGAGCGCGGACCAGGAGGGCCCCACAAGCCCCATCCTGGGTGTGAGGGAGGACACCCAAGGGCCCAGGACACCGTCACTGAAGGGTCCAGAAACTGCACGGTCGGAGGGCGACTGAGCAGGGAGTCGTGGCCAGGTCTGACTCCCTTGACTTACAGAACAAGCACCGCTGAACAGGGCCCCACCGTCCAGAAAGGCACCACTGAACAGGGCCCCGCCGTGCAGAAAGGCACCGCTGAACAGGGCCCGCCGTCCAGAAAGGCACCGCTGAACAGGGCCCTGCCATCCAGAAAGGCACCGCTGAACAGGGCCCCGCCGTCCAGAAAGGCACTGCTGAACAGGGCCCCGCCGTCCAGAAAGGCACCGCTGAACAGGGCCCCGCCGTGCAGAAAGGCACCACTGAACAGGGCCCCGCCGGGAGGAGCACCGCTGAACAGGGCACCGCCGGGAGGAGCACCGCTGAACAGGGGCCCTTCATCTCAAGCACCGCTCCGCTGGGCCCTTCATCTCAAGCACCGCTCCGCTGGGCCCCGCCGTCTCAAGCACCGCTCCGCTGGGCCCTTCCTGTCAGGCACCACTCCGCTGGGCCCCGCCGTCTCAAGCACCGCTCCGCTGGGCCCTTCCTGTCAGGCACCGCTCCGCTGGGCCCCGCCGTCTCAAGCACCGCTCCGCTGGGCCCTTCATCTCAAGCACCGCTCCGCTGGGCCATTCCTGTCAGGCACCGCTCCGCTGGGCCCCGCCGTCTCAAGCACCACTCCGCTGGGCCCTTCCTGTCAGGCACCGCTCCGCTGGGCCCCGCCGTCTCAAGCACCGCTCCGCTGGGCCCTTCATCTCAAGCACCGCTCCGCTGGGCCCCGCCGTCTCAAGCACCGCTCCGCTGGGCCCTTCATCTCAAGCACCGCTCCGCTGGGCCCCGCCGTCTCAAGCACCACTCCGCTGGGCCCCGCCGTCTCAAGCACCGCTCCGCTGGGCCCTTCCTGTCAGGCACCGCTCCGCTGGACCCCGCCGTCTCAAGCACCGCTCCGCTGGGCCCTTCATCTCAAGCACTGCTCCGCTGGGTCCTTCCTGTCAGGCACCGCTCTGCTGGGCCCGCCGTCTCAAGCACCGCTCCGCTGGGCCCTTCCTGTCAGGCACCGCTCCGCTGGGCCCCGCCGTCTCAAGCACCGCTCCGCTGGGCCCTTCATCTCAAGCACCGCTCCGCTGGGCCCCGCCGTCTCAAGCACCGCTCCGATGGGCCCTTCATCTCAAGCACCGCTCTGCTGGGCCCTTCATCTCAAGCACCGCTCCGCTGGGCCCCGCCGTCTCAAGCACCGCTCCGCTGGGCCCTTCATCTCAAGCACCGCTTCGCTGGGCCCCGCCGTCTCAAGCACCGCTCCGCTGGGCCCTTCATCTCAAGCACCGCTCCGCTGGGCCCTTCATCTCAAGCACCGCTCCGCTGGGCCCCGCCGTCTCAAGCACCGCTGGCCTAATGACAGTGCCGTTTCTGTGTCGTGCTACTGTTCACGCTGCACTCGGGCCACCCTGCCTCCTCCATTGCCTGTGGAGACTGTTATCCACTTGATAGACTGTGGCTTTGCACTCCCCAGGATATGACAGTGGGCAAGCCACCCACTGTAGAGACTTGAGAGACTGAGGCTTTGCACTCCCCAGGATTGAACAGTGGGCATGGTGGCCCCTTCTTGGATCTGGCGTCGTGGACTCATGTGGCTGTGGTGCCCCCCCTTCCCTTCCCCCTGAGGCCCCTGCAGTGTTCTCTCCAACGGACTCAGGTCTCCTGTGTGGGCTTTGCCCATGTGTTGATACAGTTTGGCCCACGGACAGTTGAAATTTCAGTGACTGTACTGGACTTATTGCCTCTATTTATCGGTTACGCAATGTTTACACTTGGATTTTTTTGATTCATTTTCCTATTTTACCATGACTTCAATGAACCTATTTTATACATAAATTTATTTTCGCACTTTAATTATATCTTTTCGTTATTCCGGGGGGTTTGGGTGGGGTCACTTTGACTTGGTGCTCTGCATTGGTGGGTAGATAGTTGGGGGGTGGGTGTGATGCGTATGTGTGTGCCCGTAACCCTTCCTCCTCCTCCCCTCCCCTGTGTCGTAGGTGCGGTACTCACCGTTGTCATCTGCGCCAGAGTTCGTACTTGTGGTAGATGAGCAGGTAGACGAGAGCAGGTAGGATGTTCAATTCGGGCTCCATGCTGTCCTCCGTCCTCGTGGAGTGTATAGAGGTGAGCGTTTTCCCGTTCGTAGTCTGTTTCCGCCGTGTTTTTATCGGCGGTGCTCCCGCCCCGGAAAAGGTGGCGGATTGGTGAGTTGTGATAGGGTGGGTGGTACATTGTCTGCCGCCTGCCTGTTGGCGGTGACCGCCGTGCTGTTTGTGTGTCCCGCCGTGGCGGTCGGAGTGTTAAAGTGGCGGGTTCTGTTGGCGGTTCCCGCCAGGGTCAGAATTCCATTTTTTGGACCGCCAGCCTGTTGGCGGGTTGGCCGCCTCTTTATCACCGACCGCCAGGGTCAGAATGACCCCCTAAGTCTTCAGTGGTTTTTTTTTTGACTGACTTCTGGTAGTCATCTGGGGTTCGTCTCTGGACCATTGGACGTGCCTGCCTTCCTCTCCTTCTGCCTCTGCCTTTGTAACACTCTCTGTCCCTCCTCTTTGTGTGAACAAGTAAGTACCTCATGCGCACAATTTTCTCTGTACTTCACCATCCTTTCCCTCCTCACAGGCTTAAATGTGCCCATGTGTGATAGTTAGACTACTTATGTGCCTGTTTTTGCAGTGTGTCTGTGTGGCATCAATTGGATAGACAATGTGCAGGGTTTGGAGGCCAGTGCCATATGTGAAGTTCACTCGCATTGTTTGTGTGAGATTTTTGGGGACCTAGATCCTCCTTGTGTTGGATGCAAATTGGACATCTCTTTCCTCATGATTGTTGTAATGGTCAGACAACATATATTTACATGACAACATGAGCTGTGTATTCATGTTGTATGAGTCATTTGATAGTCATGTGAGCAATGTGTACAGTGCCACAAATCTTTAAGCCCATGTCTGCTCTTGCTTAACTGTGGTGTGGAAACCATATCATGAGTCACTCTGCCCTTTAGGTTGCCACACACACCACATGCCAAATTGCCACTGGTTACATGATGTGCTATAATTGCATGGAAGTTATGGGAATGGAGTGTCATGTGGGTTCTGTAAGCTCAGCCTGCAGAGACCAGGGCTTGTCACATGTATCTCCAAGTATAGGACCTAGCCTAGGCTGTGGGAGAGTTACTGTGGCTATACAACTGTGCCCGCTGCCTGTACACCAGTAGATCCTGTCATGTGGCAAACATGATGCTCTGGTGGCAAAACCTGGCCTGAATGCCTCATTCCTTTGACTGGATTAGGAATGGGTAGAGAGGTAAATCATTAATCCAGTGCATATGTGCATTTATCATTGTTGTCATTGTTTGTCTTGGACTCATGACACGTCCCTTAATCCCACTGCTCTGTTGTCACCTAAACACAGTTCATATTTGTACTGTAGAAGCGTTTTGCATACTGACAGTCTGCATTTGTTAGTCCATGTCCACACATGGACAAGGAAGAGACTTTCTCTACCCACTATGCCATCCCCTTCATTTTTTCTCAAGTGTAATGTTGGAGTTTGTACTCTTGCAGTGGCCTCCAGGGACTGCATGCAGTGAGTCATTCTCACAGAGTGTGAATGTGTTGCTCTATTCGTGGCTAAGGGGTTTACCCAACAGAAGCCACATATGTGTGTATTGTTTTATTAAGACTCTCATCACTGTACAGGTTGCTAGAGCATAGGTTACCGGATGTCAGTAAGCTTACTTAGTCATTGCAGGCCATCAGCAGAGTAGTGGGTTACTCTGCAGATGGAAATATATATGTCTGTAGTCATGTAGTCATGTCCCTATACTTATTGGCTTGAATTTTTCTCACATGGGAAGTATAGAGAAATAGAAAATTATTAGCTTGATGATACTGACACTTAAGTGACAAACATTTACGATGAAACTTGTGTTTATAATTTCTTGATTTATCTTTTGCATTCATGCGGGTCAATGCCCATCGAAACAAGGCACTGTGGAGAGCCATCACCAGGAAGGTGCGGTCCCTGGAGGTCCATAGCTAGTGGAACACCTACTGCAGGAAAAGGTGACAGGACCTGAAATGCTGAGCCTGGAAAATTGCAGAGGTCCAGCTGGAGCTGCCCTCCCAACATGGGCCTAATGGCCTGCATTCTGACGATGGCCTATCCTGAGTTTGGTCAGCTTTTGAGGACAGCACAGCAGTCACAAAGGGGATGAGTACAGGGAATATTCCTGCCTGTCAAGTTTCCAAGTGAATATGTTAGGTTCTAACAGCTCCCCCTGACAATTAGGGATGAGCCATACGTCACACAGTAGATGAGTGACTGTTTTTTGCAGACCTGTCATGTGTTGTATGCCTGTGTGCCTTTCTTGTGGCCCAGGAACCTAGGACACAATGGGGGTCATTTTGACCTCGGCGGTCTTTTTGAAAGACCGCCGAGGGACCGCCGTGCGGAAGACCGCCAGTGGTGACGGTTTTCCGCTCGGCCTATAATGACCGTTGGCAGCTCTCCGTCCTTTTTCGGACGGAGAGCTGTCAACAGCCATACTGGCGGGAGGCGGGGAAGTGGAGGTTGCTCCACCTCCACCGCCATGCCAACAGAACACCGCCCAGCGAATCACGTCCTGTGATTCGCCGTGCCGGTGTTCTGTTGGCGGTGTGGTGTCGGCTGAGCTGCCCCCATGGCTCCCGTCCCCTCCTGGAGGATCGTCGGACCAGGTAAGTCGATCGTCCGTGAGAGGAGGGGGTGGGGGGGGGTGCGTGTGTGTATGTGAAGGGGGGTGAGTGTGTGTATGCTTGCGGGGGTGTTGTGTGTATGGGAATGAGTGCGTGTATGTCTGTGGGTATGTCAGTATGGATGTGTGCGTGAATGTTTGAATGTGGGTGTGCGTGTCTGCCTGTATGTGTGTATGTAGACATGTATGTTGGCGTGTGTGCTTGTGAGTGTGTAGGTGGTGCCTGCGTGTGTGTCGTGTGGGAATGGGTGATGTGATGTTGGGGGTCGGGTTGGGGAGGGGGACCCTGCCACCTTTGAGGGGTGGCAGGGGTGGTGAGAGGGGTAGGGGACGGAGTCAGGGAGGGGGTGGGGGAGACCCCTATCAGTGCCAGGGAAGGAGTTCCCTGGCACTGATAGTGCTTACCGCCATGGATTTCATGGTGGTTCAAACCGCAGGAAATCCACGGCGGTTAGCCGGGTCAAAATACCGGCTGAGGTATAGTGACGGCCGCCGGGCTGGAGACCCAGGTCTCCAGCCCGGCGGGCGGAACGGAGAACCGGCGGATGACCATGGCGGTAACAGCCATGGTCATAATCCCATGAGGGAAGACCGCCAGCCTGAATGGCGGTCTTACCGCCGGTTCTCCGCCTTCCGCCAGGGTCGTAATGACCCCCAATGGGTCTTCAGGAGCGCGGCTGAGGGTAGGTTTTCCCCGATAACGAAGGAGTCCATAAAAGGCGACTAATTGACCAACTGACTCTGACGACTTGTCTGCAGTTTATCAGCACTGAAACTTGAAACTCATGCACATCTGAATTATGGGGAAGCGCGTTGCCTGGAGACCTGAGCGTGGGGCAGGAGCCCTTTAAATTGTGTTCGCGCTCCCGCCGTCGCGGGAAGCGCGTTGCCTGGAGAACTGAGCGTGGGGCAGGAGCCCTTTAAATTGTGTTCACGCTCCCGCTGCGCGGGATGCGCGCGGGCAAAGCCCGGGCCAAGGGCGGGCCCGTCCTTGCCCGTCATTGCCAGGAAGAGGCAGGGCAGGGCCACCCCCTTGACATTTCTCCAAAAAAAAAGAAAAACTTTCTGGCCTTCGGGACTAGGCACCTTATAAGTGTTTGGCTGCCTGAAGGTATTGTGCTGGTGCTTTGCCTACTCTCCTTCTTTTGAAATACTTTCCTCCACCTGTCGTGCTGCGTTTCTTCAAGGGGATAGGAACCTTTAAATTTTGCCACCCCGACTGGACTGGCCGGGAGGCCTATTTCACGAAACAAGAGCCCACCTCTAGCCTGTTACCCACGGGAAGAGGCCGGGCTGGGCCCCTCCTCTTTAATCTTGCACCACAAACGGGTCCTCTAGCGACTAGTCCCTTTCTCCTGTATTAAGGAAATCGTTCTATAGACTCAAATATAGCCCCTTGAGAAACTGGACATTAAATAAATTACATTACATTTCGCAAAATATGGGTAAAAAAAAACATTCAAAACTAAACAACTCAACAAATTTAAAAGACAGTTCATCTATATTAAAATATATCTCTGGGGCGATGGGAATGATAGATAAGCATATCGCCACCGTTGAAGGGAAAATGTCATCTTCTAAAGAGCGTCCCCATGATTCATTAGGGTCCGTACCATCGCAACACAACTCTCCATCCAGCGAACATGGGGAAGGACATTCAAGAGTAAGGCTTACAAATGGCTGCGTTAAAGACTCTTCGAATCTAATCTACTCCATGGATGAAATATCCCCTGTCGCCAAGCGACCAAGAAAACCAGAGATAGCCCCGGTGGATAAGACCGCAAAAACAACGCCAGTGATAGACTTAATAACTACCCCAACTAAAAAATATCCAAAAAAATCAACGTGGAAGAAACCCTTAACCTCAGCAGGAGACACTGTTCGGTCGCTCCTTATAAATCTCCATGAGATAGTGAAATCATCTATTGGAGCCACTTTGGACTCTATGTCAGAGCGCCTAAAGGGGGTGGAGTCTAGCCTGGAGGCAGGTCTTGAAAGAATAAAGTCCTTACAGTGGGAAGACACGCATTTTCAAAGCAAGGACCACAGAAGTATATCGCGGCCCCCAGAACATGAGAACAACAGACATCCTATCCCATACAACAGGCCAATCAGTACACACCGAAACATTAATGCTCAGACTGAACTACAAACTCAACCAATACCTCCTTTGTTGTATCATTCTACCCAACCCTCTCTTTCATCTATTACACTACATAATCCTTCTCCAGACAACAAAGTTCCAAAACCTACACTACGTAAGACAGCAAGTAGTGTTATGCACAGGGCAGCGACTACCTATCCCTACTCAAATCCAGGGAGAAATACAACTAGCAGGAATAGACCCCGAATTCCATTTACCTCCCTAGTGACCTGCTACACCTCCCCCCGGAGGCCACACCATATGTTGTAGTCCTGGATAACGTCCCACCGATAGACGATCAACAATGAGAAACATGGACGGCCTTGAGAAACAAGGGCCTCAATTGGATCGGGCCCGAATGGGCCCTGGCTCAGTGAGGACCCTTTTTGATGACATAAAAATGGTCAGAAGAATTAAATGGATAGGAAACAGCATGAAAGCGCTTACTGGAGATTGTGTGGTCCTTTCTTTTGGTTCACCACATTTAGTGAATAGAATTATTCATGACTTAGGAGCCAGACAAGTTGGCCTACAAGGAATCTCGCTACTACCCCTGGGTTACTTCTATCAAAGATCAGTGGGGAATAACTCCATCCAGCCACATCGAGCTGTAGTACCCCCATCCAGTCCAGACCTATCTATAACAGACAACAGATTTTACCCCCTTTCAACGTTGGAAAATACAGATTGACTCGATATGAAACAGATAGCTCACCCTGAAAGAGTAGCCAAGACAATTCATACATCAGGGACGGACCTATATAAGGAAGGCATATCACACACTATGGTTCCTGTAAGAATCGAGAGATTACCCCATCTAAGGCAGGGTTATGATCCCAGACATATACTAAATTCAACTCACAGCGATATTCCCTCTCACTCCCCAAAGGACCAGCACTGTAACTTCAAACAGAACCTTAACCAGAAATCGGAAATAGCCTTACTATTCTGGAATATTGCAGGCCTAGCTAATAAGCTAGGCAATGAGACTTGGGCCAACTTTTTAGAAGACTATTCATGTGTTTGCTTACAAGAGACATGGCTTTTAACTCCTGCCCATCTAAATGGCTATAAAACATTTCACACTCCTGCTGAGCAGTCAAGGTATGGCAGACCCAAAGGGGGACTGTGCACATATATTTCCAATAAATTATCCTTTCAGAACTTAGAGATGCAATTCATGAGTCCATACTACCAATTGATAGAGAGTAACCTGGATCACAAGACCCATTTAGTCATTATTAATTTTTATAATAATGCAGCTCCAGGGGAATTCTCCAACATTTTAGTGGAAATGGAAAATGATTTAAAAAAAATATGCGGAAAAATCAACCGAGAGATCTTACTGATATGGGGCGGTGATTTTAACGTCCATCCGTGTAAAGAAATTTCAGATAAGATATGTGGTTGGGACTCGGAAGGTATAGGTGCAAGCCTCCACTTCTCTCATAACACTCAAGGAGATGAAATTAATTTACTGGCACAAACCTATAACCTATCCTTTGTAAATGAATTATTTTTGGATGAACCACAGTTTAAACCAACGTATAACGGAAGGGGTGTAAATACAGTGATCAATTATGTCTTAATTTCTACTCACTTCGCTCACTATCTTACAAACTATACCTTGCATGACATCGCAATTAGTGATCACTACCCCCAGAGCATGAATCTCCTACTATCCCCCCTTATAGCAGCTAGGGAAGATAGTATTATACTGGTAGATGATATTGAACTGATGCCACGCAATGGATACACTATGAAGTGGTCTCATTCAGACCCCAAGTTTATATTAAAACAGGTAATACGCCAATGTAAACAGGCTTTCACAGACTGCTTAAGAGAGAACCCACATCCAGGGCAATGTCTAAGTGCGTTTAAAACGATTACTCAATCCATAAAAGAAGCCCTTACTATTAAAAGCAGTAAGGCAGGGAAAAAAAAGATGTGCGGATGGTTTGATCACAACTGCACCCAAGCACACAAGAGATTGAAAAAGGCCCTAAATGCCCCAAAAAGGTGCTTGAGTGACATACGTAAACGCAGACAGGAATATAAGACAGCAATAAAGGAAAGGAAATTGACTATAAAAACAAACTTGTGGGAAACACTCCATATAGCAAGTCGTAAAAAAGATAATATACTCTTCTGGCAGACAATAAATTCCCCTGTGTTAGGGGACAGAAACATCCCTAGGATGGAAATTGCCATCTCCGAAGAAGACTGGGTAGCACATTTCTCTAATATATATTCACTGACGAGTGACATATTAGACCATACACATGACCACGATTCACAGGGAGGTCAGCGCCTAGCTATAACCCCCCAATTTAGCCTTCAGGAAGTAGAGGAAGCTATAATAGAAAGTAAATCAGGGAAAGCGCCAGGCCCTGATGGCGTTCCGATCGATATATTTAAGGCCAATATTGAGCTGTGGGGGCCTGTACTGACGCAGACATTGAGGGCTATCTGTACATGCGGACCCATACCATCTTGGAGAGACTCTAACATAATCCCAATATATAAAAAGGGTGACCGCCTTAATCCAGCCTGTTACAGGCCAATCTCCCTGCTGGACACAACAGCTAAACTAGCAGGGAGAATAATTCTGAATAGGCTGCAAACATGGGCAGAGGAAAAGAACGTTTTATCCCCGGTCCAGTATGGATTCCGGAAAGGAATCGAAACAGTGGAACAAAGTTTAAACTTAAGTCTCATTATTGCAAAGTATACTAAGATCAGAGCTGGCAATCTGTACCTGGCCTTTATTGATTTATCATCCGCTTTCGACTGTGTAATCCATGATAAACTGTGGGACATTTTAAATAGCATGGGGGTGGAACCGGCCATAATTCAATTTATTCGCGAAATGTACACAGGGTGCAGAGCGAGAGTGAGGTACGGTCTAAAAGGGGAATGTACCCGCTCCTTTGGTCTTCACAGAGGAGTGCACCAAGGCTGCGTTCTCGCTCCATTCCTGTTTTCAATGTATATAAACAACCGAGACAAAGAATTGGCCACTAGGTGTAAAGATCTACCCCAAATAGATAATCGACCTGTTCCGGCACTGCTTTACGCGGACGACGCAGTATTAATGGCCAGGACCCCAATAGCTCTCCAGAAACTCCTAACAACCTGTATTACATACATGACACAGCTGGGACTTACTGTCAACCGATCCAAAACTTTTATCATGAACTGCGGAGGGAAGCGCGGCAAGACTTATAACACCACTATTGTAGATAGCAAGGTCGAAATCGCGCAAACCTTTTCATACTTGGGCATAACATTTGATAAGCTGGGTTCCTGGGCCAACTGCAGGAAGACGAAGAGAGTGTACTTGATCAAAACAACGATGGCACTACGACTCTTCTCCAATAGGCTTGGGGGGATCACACCACCTAATATGGTAAAGATCTATAAAGCCAAGTGTATTCCAGCTGTTACTTACGGGGCAGGAATCTGGGGTTATACAAACTGTGACCTAGTGCAGACAGTGGAAAATGATTTCCTACGACATCTGTTGAGGGTACCAAAAGGCACTTCATCGTACGTCACACACTCGGAACTCGGGGTTCCCTTTATTGCAGACTTGATAAAAATCCAGCCATTGCTATTATGGCATAAAGTCTGGACCTTGGAACACACCAGTCTTAATAAGGCCATCCTGACTGACTGTATGAAGTCATTATATACATCAAGGTTACCATGGTTAAAATACATTACGACATTCTTTGAAAAATTGGGCAATAAAGACTACTATACAAACCCACTCTCGTTGCGGAAGATATCTAGGAAGGACCTCAGTATCCTGGCATTAAACTATGTAGAAGACATACGTTGGGGGGTGGAATAAAAAAAAACCTCAGTCATTCATAACCAAATAATTTTGACGGCTGAGGGTATGCAGCCGTATTTGGCAAATCCGGTACTCCCTCATCACCGTTATGTTCTTACTAGATTTTGGCTAGATACGTTCCATCGCCTAGTTTCATTCCCAACTATAAACGATTGGTCCACCTCGTTAAAACCATGCCCCTGCGATGCAAAAACACTTCAATCCACAATTCATGTGGTTTTATTTTGTAATTTTTATGCCTACCAGAGGAAGCGCCTAGTTGTTCCGCTTTTAAGGTCAATCAATCTCCCCCAATGTCGTACAGCCTATGCCTGTCTTCAGTCACTATCTTCTTTAGAGATGTGCGGAATTTTAGCTAATTTTTTATGTTCCGTATTAAAGATAAGGAAATCTATGGGGGAGGTGATCGAAATATAATCTACTGTGATAGGGTTCTTTTTATTTATTGATACATTAGATCGTTTTATTGCTGTGTGTTTTACTTACTCGACTTTTTATTGTATATTGAAATGTATGTATTATAATTGGAGATCTTTTTATGACTGTTATGTCTTTTATGACTTGTTGAAAGTCGAATAAAGATTTTGTACTTGTACTTGACCCCCAATGTGTACAATTCATAATCCACTTGCTCTCCGGGAGCAATATATGGCTGTGTACAGTGATCAATCAAGAACTGTTTGTTGTTTTAGTGTGTGTATGTTCTATGCAACAGACCATTACTCCTTAATGCTACAGGCCAAAGGTAAGTCACTGTTCTCAGCCATGTATCTGTGTAAATGAGTACATTGGAATCTAACACCCAGAGGTTGGTTGTTGTCAGCGTAGATGATGGTGCCGAACTGCAGTCTGTAATGTGAAGATGGCCTTCGTACATGTGACAGAGCATACATTGTACTTTGAGTGCAGCTAAAGCTCAATACTTTTCCTTAGTAAGTGGGGAATGCCCAATTACATTATTTATGTGCCATCATTGTTGCCAACATTCCTTGTGCCTACATGTCAGCTTGTGTCCCTTTCTCATTAGCAAAGCATTTGTAAGCTGCTGTTTCATGCATGATTTACCTGTGCTGATGGGATGATGTCTGAATTCCCTCACATATATGTTTGTGGAATAAGTAATTTACAATGGGGGTACATTTCATGTTGTGCCACATGCAGGAGTTTATTAGCTGAAACATTCCCTCATGTGTCGTAGCATGCCATTTGGCATGTACAACTGCAGTAGTAATGATTGGGTTGACAGGTAGACCTAGAGTTTTGAGCCACAATGTGCTTCCTATGCATTTGATGTGGCAGCATGTACCAAAGTGCACTGCACATGTGTAAAGGGGTAAGTTTTGGAACATGGCTATTGGCATGCATCATGGAATGACTTGCAGTTGTGTTGAAATAACATACGTTTGGGTACAAACATCCATCCACAGAAAGCCATCTAGTTGAATGCCTTTAACAAGTACTTGAAATCTGCCTTTAACAAGTACTTGAAAATCTCAGTGCCTCTCCAACATCCAAGGGACTAATGGCATCTATTAATGCACTCAGAGTATGTCATTTAAGGGGTGCCAGGCATTTGTGGTGATTAGCCTGGGGCTTGCTGATTCATTGTGTTATGGATTTTGAGGATCTCTCTCCCTGACATATTGCACATGACGTCTACAGTGTCCATTTCTATGCCACATGTGTGGCCTATATGAGTAACATTAGTACTATCTCCATGATACTATTGGGACAAATATCAATTGGTGAAGTGTGCATGTGGAAATGCCTACAGTGTGCCATGAGTTGTCCCATGTCACCTTCTCCAGGCTATTGTAGTTTTGTCAGCAACATGGCAGGATTTTGGAGTATCATTTCTTATTGTTGGGTCATTATGTGTGTGAGAAAAAGATGTGTGCATGACCATATGTGGGATTGGTGGGAATGCAGTTGGCATTGGCCTACTATTGTATGACAACAGGTAACTGAGGTCTGCTCCATGCGACAAAGGTTTGAGGGTGATGAGGTCTCCTACTTGTTTAATGGTTACTGTGATTGAACAACTTCAGCTATGCAATTGTAGTTGTCTGAGATCCTGATTTTCATGTAGGCCACTGTTGACAATACGGATGACATACATGCATAAGTAATGGCACATATGTGAGCCACTTAGGTGGAGTTTGTGGCTGGGGCCTACTTGTCATCATCATAATGTTTGCTAATCAGAGCTTTTGTCCTGGTGTGGTTATGGACATGTGATGACCCTATTTGTCTTTGTAGCATCAGCACCAGCACCAGCAAGTGAAGGAGAGAGGCACAGCCGAGTGGGGATGCATCTGACCTCTGGGCAAGACACCACGGACACAGAGGGACACAGTGGCCCAGAGTGCGAGAGGAGTGCCACGTGGGAGACCGAACATCCTCTTCATCAACAAAATCTTCCTCCAATGGGCACTCCCTAATGGTGGCAGACCTATTGGGGCAACCCCCTGTACCATTTTTGTCCACCACCCCCGTTCTATCACCGCCCTACCTGTTTCTCCCCATCTAGTTGGTTGTGCCCTCTCACCCAAGAGTGTGGGTGTCTCCTTTGCCTAAGGCACCTCCACCCCAGGCCCTGTTACCCCTTCTGGCCTCAGTGAGGAGGCTACTGACCTCCTGAGAAGTATCTCCCTGGGTCAGGCATCCATTGTAAATACCATCCAAGGATTGGCAAGCCAATTCCAGCAGACAAATTAATTCCTGGAAGGCATTCATGGTGCAATTTCTGACCTACGAGAATTTTTCAGGCTCTGGCCTCCACACTGACGCAGTCAGTCATCCCCTACCTTCTGTCCCTCTCCACCTCCCTCTTCCCAAGACAAATCCCCCATTCCCTTACCTACTCAAACCACACAGACCGATGTGCACGCACCAACCTGAAAACACAAGAGAAACACACACAGACACAAGCATCACAAAACATACTGGCATGCAAGAAAACAACAGACACAACATTAGTGACCATTTCCCCAGACACCCTCACCATCTCCACCATCCCACATGATATCAAGCATACCCACAGGTACCACCACATCCACCACACCCCCCATAGCCACAGACAACACCCTAAGAGACACAGAGACATCTACCACATCCAGCAGATGGTACCCCAAGGGACACATACATATCCATCATTCCATCCCCCGGCACTTCCACCTCTAAGCCTCCCAAAACATACAAATGCACACACTCATCCATGCAACAGACACCACCCAAACACAAGCATACCTCCAACACGCATGCACCCACAACATCCACACTATTACAGCAAACAACCACTCCCTCTACCTCCAAATCCCCACCTCCTTCTATTGACCATCCCTGTGTACCGAAGGAAGTTTTTTGTTTGACCTGGACCTTTTCCCTGTTCCCTCTGCCAAAAGTCCCAAACCCAAGAGTCCCCAACCCACCTCCCAACACCTCCCTTCCACCTCCAAGTCCTCCCCTTTCACACTGCCCCCCTACAAGCACCCATACCTCCCCCCAAGAAGACCATCCCTCCCTAGAAGCAGTTTAACTCCTCCCAAGCTAAGACCAAACCCACCCATCCCAAATCCGATCCCCCCAAAGATAATCCCTGAGGTGCCTGCCTGCCCACTTGATGCCCCTTCTTTGGAGGTTCCCTGGCAGTTAGGAATCAAGTGATGGCACAGTAATGTGCCTGTGAAGAACCAAATTAACAGTTGGGTTTTTTGGGGGGTTTACATTTGTCCTGCAATTTCTATTCTACCATGATGTTGTTCCTGCGTGACTTGTGTCTGCCTACAATTGTGTGTGTTTCAGCCTGCCTGCTGGTCCATTTGCTGTTGTTGCAGTATCTGACTTTATGGACAGTGATGGTGTCCCTCTAGATAAGGTTATATGTTGACTGTATAGGTCTGTGGGTGTAAATGCAATGGTGGTGTCATGACATTGTGTACTGTTTGGCATGGTAAGTATTTCATCTGTGTTGTCCAATGTGAACTTTTATGGTGTTAGACTTGTCCCCTGACATGGATTATGGATTTATCTAATGTGTGTCAGCTTGAGTTTTGTTTATGCATATATGATGTGTGTAAAGTTTTGCTGCCTTTGTCTGCATTTGACTGTGCATGTGTCCATTTTGCTGTGTGTACTTTGCAGCTACTTCATATAGAGGTATGTCACATGCAGTTGGAGTTGGATGTGCTTCGTTGACTTACATTTCTACATTCTGCAGATAGGCATGCCATTTGGGTCTAGTATGTTTGTCCCTGAAATACATGTGGGGCCAGTTCCTGTGCAAATGTTGCTAAAGGGGCATGTGCCAAGTGATATGTGTCCCACTGCAGCTTCCATCCCTAAGCGTTCACAACGCCATGAAAACCATGGCGGTAGACCCTACCAGTGACAGGGAATTCCTTCCCTGTCATTGGTAGGAGGCTCACCCACCCCCTCAAACTCTCGACAGATGACCCCCTCCATCCACGCTCCCCCCTCCAATCCCCCACCCCCCCCTATACACGCACACACTCGCAGACACGCACCACGCAGAGACACACTCACTCACACTGGCATACATTCATTCATTCACACATGCATCCATTCATTTTCGCACACATCCGTACACACAGTCACACTGACATGCATGCACACTTTCACAATTCCAATTGGAGACGCATTCTCACACATGCATACACCCATGCAAACAACACTACACACACAGTCACATACACGCACACGTTCACACATTCATGCACACAACCCCCCCCACACACACTCATACAAAACACCCCCACCCCCCTCCCCTGTTGGAAACCCTACTTACTTGCATCCAGGGGGTCTTCCGGCAGGGAACAGACGGGCGCTGCTACCACCAGCAGTGCCTGCCAGCAGAACACCGCCAGGCCCTATCATGTGTCATGATACAGCTGGCGGCGGTCTACTGGCGTGGCGCTGCTGGTGGTAGCAGCGCCACCTGAACACCATCCACCAGTATGGCCACAGCCGGATTTCCACCTTCTTGTGGCGGAAATCCAGCTGTGGTCATAATCTGGTGGATGGATGTTAGGCACGGCAAATGGTCTTTTGGCGGCCGTCACCGCAGCAGTAGGTGGGTTATACCACCATTGTCTTAATTAGGGCATATATATTCTAGCTCAAATGACTTTTCAGAACCTGCATGTCATGTTCAACTGTACATCAAGAGCTGCATCACATACATAGTAAAGGCTGATTTTAGTTAACACAACAATCAAACCACTTTAGATCCTTTTGTCACTTGTTTGCAGTTAGATCTAGATGAGATGAGTATCAAGGACTGCCATTTAACCAAAACACAAAAAAGCTGGAACATGCAGATATCTTGTATTTCTAGAATTCTACTTTTCAGGCTTGGATTTCAGACATAGAGCTTTGATGTCCTCACAAAACAAGCTATAGACTGAACCCCACTTCCGGCACAGGGCAACCCTCAAGTTCAATTTGTTACCCCCTGCTGATTACATGGAAGACAGTGGATTATGTTTTGTTACCCTACCCTGAAAACATTAAGAGGCATATTCATCAAACTTTCATGCAGCATAGTCCAACAACCCACCTTGCTGTACTGCACTGTGTGAAAGGAAAAAGGACAGGAATGATCCGTATTTAACTTTACATGGCACATTCCTGTCCTTTCATCACCTTTTTGACTGCCTAGCATCAACACAGGCACCCTTCCTCCATGGTGCAAGAGTGCCTGCATCACAGCAAGGATTGTTTTTGTGCAGGAAAGGATATCTTACTGCTCACAAAAACAATCCTCAAATGCATTTTCCTCCTATGTGTGCTGAAGAACGCAGCACACATAGAAGGAGGAAAAAACAAATAGTAATAAAGATATTTCTCCTCATTTCACCTCCCCTGGTGGGGCACAGCTCACTGGTGCATTCCCAGATTTACCTGTAATAGTAAACCTGGGAATGCTCCAAAATCCTTGGATGTATGCGTGGGATAACCCATGCTCCACCCATGGAACGCCTCGCAGGGCAGAGTAATGCAATGCAGCAATTTTCTCTGTGTTGCTCTACTTCAGATTTATCAAGCTACTCAGGGCCACGCAAAGTGGCCTTTAGTGGCTCAATAAATCTTTCTTTGGTGTTGCCCCCCGCTTGCATGGCTCAAGGAAGATGCAACACATTGATAGATATGGTCATAAATTCAGATTGCCACAGAATTAGGGCGGTAAACTAGTGCATATAAAAAGGCAGATAATGAGCTAGGTGCTCTCTGGGTATAGAACCCACAAAAAGATTTGCATTCTGACTAGAAAAAAATCACAAATATTTAAGGGCAAAGAGAAAATGGCAATAACTTTCTTAAGGAGACCATGGGCCTCATTGCGAGGCTGGCAGTCTACAGACCGCCAGCCTCGCAGTGGCGGTCAGGATCGCTGCTGAAGTTGTGGTCCGACCACCACATAAAGAACCTGGCGGTCAGACAGCCAGGGTTCTGCCTGCACCACCAGGATCTATTATACTGACAGCTTGACGGTGGCAGAGATCATAATCCGCCAGGGCAGCCCTGCATGTAGAGCTGCCCTGCAGATTACGACCTTGTTCTCCACCAGCCTTTTCATGGCGATTTCACTGCCATGAAAAGGCTGGCAGAGAACAAGTGCAGGTGGCTACAGGGGGGCCCCTGCACTGCCCATGCACTTGGCATGGGCAGTGCAGGGGTCCACCGGCCCAGCACTGTCACAATGTGCACTGACTGCCTTGCAGACGGTGAACATTGTGAGGGTGCTGGTGCATACTGTGGGCTACAGCATTGCCACAATGCTGTAGTCTATTTCCCGCTAGGCAAGCAAGGCGGAAACTGAGGCAGGAAACTCCTAATAGGTCTGGCAGGGTGGAGGCCACATAGGAGGCGGCCACCCTGTTGGGAGTTTGGCAGATGGACTTTCCTGTCCATCAAACTCATAATGAGGCCCCAAGTTTCTGCTGGACATATTACAAGATTGCACACCATCAATGTGACTGCCGCGGTCCAACCACCAAGGAGCACAAGGCAGAAATGAACAATATAAATGGAGACCCTCTCCTGCAAACAGCCATACCCATCTAGAGTGGCCATAGAGTAATTCCTCAATGTCATGCCACTGCTCCTGCTCGCCAAAAGACAACAAAATCAACACTGACGTAGACGTCAATAACAGTAAGTCCAAAAGACAACAAAATCAACACCGACGTGGACGTCAATAACAGTGACTGACACCTACATGGATTTATTTTTCATTTTTAACAAAATTGTACTGCTCGAAAACAAATTATAGGGGGGGCGCCAAGGTCAGAACCTATGCCTACCATTTCTGACACACACATTCATATACTGCAACATATACACCCATAGATTCACAAAATGCATACTCAAGCCATCACACACACACAATGCACGGCAATATGACACATATACACACAGCTACACAACACTGGATAAGGCATACTGCAGGCTACACAACATACACACACACAGCAACAACAATCATGCACATATATAGGCACATTCCACACACTCACACACAACACTGGCCAGGGACTGGCCACACATACAACACACAAACAACACAATCTGCCATGGCAATCGACACACACATCACACACATATAGCACAATGGATCAACAATATCATGCACAATACACACTGATACAAACATACAAAAGACACAAAGTGAACCACAGCAACAACACCTGCACAGCTACAATGGAAACAGCTTGACCAAACTTGGGAGAAGACTGCATTGGTACACATATCACATTCAACAAGGCCCAAAACAACATGTGTACTGGAATTGCCCACAATTGTATCTGAGTAACAACCAATTCTAATACCAGTTTTTAAAAAACAGTCATACAGTGGGGGATCACCAAAGCTACAAAGCTGGCGCCTGGCGGCCATCGAACAGACCTTAGCCCTGAGGTCATTTCACCTCTTCCTGATGTCATCCCTTGTGCGCAGATAGCTGCCTGCAGAATTCACTCTGTCGACTATCTTTTTCCACATTTCCATTTCACTAGCGGTAGTAGACTGCTAGACTTGGGATCCAAATAGATGTTGCTCTACTCTAATGATCTCATCTACCATAACACTTAACTCCTCATCTTTGAATCGTGGATGTTTTGTGGTGACATGGTGAAGGAAATAAAGGTGGGGACGTAGGAAAAAAAAACTGTTGGTGCTGTATGATGAGTGAGTGGCTTGCAGTGAATGTTGTGATAGGGTGCAAATATGTGTTGGGAGTGTAGTGATAATGTGAGATGTAATGGTTTTTGTAAGGTGGAGTGGTACCTATTCTAATCTTTGCCCTGGTGTTGCTGTGTGTGGTGTTTTATATGCAAAACATTGTGGTGTGTTAAGAGGTGTGTTTTATAGTGTATTGAGTGTGTGAATGTGTGTCAGCTGTGTATTTTTCAAATGTTTCCAATGTGGTGATGTGTATTACTGGGGGGACCGCTGAGCACTGAAGTTCACACCACCATTATAAGACCAGTATGGCAAGACTGCCATGGCGATCTTTGACTTGTAATAGGTTTGGTGATTGGTTAGCGGGCTGGAAGTATAAGTGATAGGAACGCCTCTTCCCGACCCTCCAGAGTCCTGGCAGTGTTGGGATTTTGGCTGGATTCTGGCAAGCGTGGCTGTGTAACTCATAATACGGTGTACTGTATGAACACCAACACAGCAGTCTTTTGATGGCCGCATTACGGCAGTCTGGCAGTCATACCGCCAAACTTGTAAAGAGCCTCACAAACTGTTAATTTGATGGACAGGATATTCCATCACACTTGTGATGGAGAACTCTATATCACACGCCTAATGACAGTAGGGAAGACTTCATAAACAGATAAAAAAATTAATGAGTTTATGAATTAACTAATGAATCAATGAATTTGCGAATGAATGAATAATTGAATTAGTTGGAGAATGAATACATTAACAAACATGGATAAACAGGTAAAGAAACAAACTGACATATGAACACATCTACATATGACCATTCTGCGAACACTAGCAATATGAGCCCTTGCTGGTTATTGGGAGTGTCTGCACTAAGAATAAAGTAAAGTTGAGTATTCTGTCCTACCTAAAAGTATGGTCCACATTGTTAGTATATAGATATATGCTACATGGCATGCACCCACTGATTGTGACACTATCACAGGATTGGCCTGTATAAAAGTTTTGTTTTATCTGTATAATCTTCTGTATTTCCTAAATGCTGCATTACATCAAAAGTGCCTTTTTCCACCACTTCACATAACAAAACATTTGCCACGATTTTTGCTTGGAAAAAACTGGTTTCAATAACAAATGTCTCCCCAAGGTACATTTTCTTCTAGAACCAGTTTCACACTGGTATCTTATATTCCTTTTTCTGTATAGTATATAGCCTCGTGTAGAAAATTACTCAAGGTCCCAGGAAAATATATATTTTTTATGATGCATGTGTTTTTTGGCACAAATGCACATAATTGTTTGCAGATTTCACTCAATCCTTCTTTGGGAATAAGTTTAGGGCTGTCCAAAGCTCTCATATTAGATGAGTATACACGGAAAAAGGGTACAAAATCTGGAGTCTCTTGGCGCTATTCACAAAGGTAATGTACACTTGTGAGTAATTTACATGTGCAATTTACCCTTGCACGTTTGAGTAACTTGCCTACTTTTGCCTAATCAGATTGTAAAATTACTCAAAAGTGTAGACATGCATGTCTCCACCAGCTGAAACCTGAGTTAGACCTACATTATGAGTGTCAGGTACTACTGCCAAGCAAAACTGAAGTAAGTCCAGCAACACACATGGTCAATCACTGATAGTGCAACACTATTAAAAAATAATGGCAAAAGAACATAAAATAAATTCCCGTAGTAAATGTTGTTGAATGAAATGACATTATTTAGAACAGTAAAAAATATGAATACATATCATTTATTTTTAAAATATATGTAAATGAACCATATTTACTATTGCATTATAAAACATTGAAGCCTTTTAAAAAATATAATACTTATATTAACATGACAGTTTAATAAAATATAGTGTACTTACTTTTAATTATTCTAAACATCATTTTTATTAATGATGATTATTAGTGCATAAAGAATACTTTTGTGGGAATTCAATTTTGAGTTTAAACTTCATAAAAATATATTCAATTTAATGTACTTTATTTCAATTATTTAAAGATTGTATTTGAAATAAAGCTAATAGAGCTGCAGTCTTTAAGAATATTTTTACATATAAAATAAATGTATAAAATAAACACATTTTCACGTTTATCATAAACATATTTATGCTACCTTTTGCTAAAATTAATAAACTTTTTCTTAACATTATGATGTGGAGACATTTGTTCTGACTGCAGAGTTTCCCTATTGTAAATGAAAATGAAACATATTTACTATTGCATTATAAAATATTTAAGTCTTTTTAAAAATGTAATACTTATTGTAACATTACATTTCAGTAAAATACAATTGAATTACTTTTAATTATTCTAAACATCATTTTTAATAATTATTACTGCATAATAAAAATACTGGGTGGATATTCAATTTTGAATTTAAACTTCAGGAAAATAATTCCTATTTACTGTACTTTATTTCAGCTGTTTAAAGATTTTATTCAAAATATATGTATAACATAAACATATTTTCATATTTATCATAAAAATATGTACGCTAATTTTTACTAAGTTTAATAACCATTTTTTTTAACATTATCGAATGGAAACATCTGCTCTCCCTAATGTAAAGTACTGGAAAAAAAAAAAAAAGAAAATGAACTCAAAATTATTTGTGAAATTATTTCATGTGAATGTTAATGTAAATTAAGTTCATCATCATTACATTTATTTGCAAAAGTGACACAGTAATAAAAGTTCAATAATTTTAACGATATAAATACATAAATTACCACAAATGACATACACAATAGCCATACTGCAGGGAGGTTTGACAGAAAATCGGAACTGACAATATGGAGATACAGAAATATTGTGGCAAAAATATCGACTACAAGAAAATTGTCTCCCTATACTTAAAATAACAACTACAAAAATATAATGAAAACATATCATTTCCACTAATATAATTAAAAATCAATATATATGTTTAAAATAGTAAATCTGAAATATGTAAAAATATAACAATAACATGTAAATTAAATACTTTAAAAAATATTTAATACAATATAATCTTATGTAAAGACACCCACACACAAACATATATATGTATGTTTATATAAAAAATATAATGTGACACTATTATTATATATATATATATATATATATGTTATTTTATAATACATATATATATATATATATATATATATATATACAGATACATATAGCTTTATATAGCTATATCTATCTATCTATATATATATATATATATATATATATATATTATTAAATATTTATATCACTAAAATATTAAAACATCAGCTACACAATATTAAATAAGTTACCAATTTAATTAAATATATTCAAATCTAAAAATCCTAAAAAACATTAAATATATTACAAAATGTTAAATAAGTTACCAAATGAATTAAATATATGCAAATCGATAAAATCCTACAAAGCATTAAAAAATATTACAAAAATTAAACAGTAATCTATACATAAACAAGTAATGCGAATGACACACAAATATATATATATATATATATATATATATACCAAAGCTTTTCAACTCAACTTCCAATTTTCACTATACATTACTAAGCAGTAGAAAAATCTTGAATGCAGCAAAGTTTTATCTAAAATATCACATGCTAAAGTACAGAGTGCATAAGAAAAATGACAAAGCGTTTCAGCCGGAGCCTTCAATTGGCCATATAAACAATATTAAAAAATAATATTTGCTTGAAATAATAGATATACTATTCCCAGCGTAGGACTTAAGAGAGGTTAACTTTACTATTCCCACTCCAGTCTGGGCGATAGTAGAAAAAACATTGGACTTCGGAGGGGTAAAATGTACTATTCCCACTCCTCTCCTTGTAACGGCAGGGAAAGCATTAGACGTAGGAGGGGTTAAATGTACTATTCCCTCTTCAGCCTGTTCTACAGTAAAGAAAGCATTCAACTTCCAAGGGGTGGAATTCACTATTCCCACTCCAGTTTGTGCAACAGTAGTGAAAGAGTTGGACTTTGAAGGGGTTCATTTTAGTATTCCCACTCCAGTCTGTGCAACAGTGGGGAAAATGTTAGATTTCCAAGGGGTTAAATTTACTATTCCCACTGCGGTCTGTGCAACAGTAGGGAAAGTGTTTTGGATTCCAGAGGAAATATCACTCCAGTCTCCAGTCAGCAGTAAGGAAAGTACTTCACTTCAAACATCTAATATATTTTTATAACCCTATTAGCTGACCAGAAATATAAAACTCTTGTTAGTAAATAATATCTAATAAAAAAAACATTTCAACAGTTTACATGATTATTTTAAAAATGTAATACTTAATTATGAATTATTTAATTAAGTTCCCAAACTCCCACAAGCCAAGCAGTTCATACTTAAAATATAACTCATATAAACATAACTCAAATAAACAAGCATAAGACAATTAACATATTCAATAAGCAATTAAATAATTGTTAATAAGTAAATAAATAATAAACTTAATGATGATGAGAATGAACTCAATAAATATATGTGTTACACTATTTACCTAATTATTAATCAATTAAATAGGTATTAATACATTAATATATAATAGATGATTAATTATTAATTAACTCACTTCCAACCCTATTACCTACAAACCAACAACCCACATCCAATACATAACTTAAAGATATAATTATTACACACACAATTTAAATAAGTAACAATCAATTGAATAATTAATAATACATTTACAATTAAGTATTAATCAATTCTTACTTTATTAACTTCCCACTTTATACACATCCAAGATAAAAACTCACACATAATATAACTTAAAAATATAACTACACAATTTCCATGATTAGTAATCAAATAAATAAATATTAATACATTAATATTTAATTGTTTTTCAATTATACTCATTTAACTTCCCGCGCTCTATCCCTACAAACCTCACAACCCACTATGACACTATACTATAAATTACTGTTACCAATTACATTAAAAATAGATCACTTAAAATTACACACTGTATTTAAACATATGGTTAACAATTATACAAAAGATATTTAAAATATAAAATGAGTACAGGAGTACAGGAACTAAAACACATAAAGATAAAAAATATACATTTGTATGACTATATTGTTGAAAATGATATCAGCAACACATATATTCTTAAAAATGATATGACATAGCTCCAAAATTGATATTCGTGTCAATCATATTTCTGCATCATAATAATTTTTTCAGATATTTCTTTATCTTGATATTTAAAACTTTATATTTTGCCCAAATAGCCCAGGACACTGGTCTCAAGTGAAAACTAAAAATTTAAAAAAAGGTCACATGTTTACGTGTTGCACGTCCAGCTAGTGTAGTTATAGGGCACCATACGAAGGCTGACGGTCTTGAGACCACCATCATCGTGGTGGCAGTCACAACCACTGCTGCTGTTGCGATCCGACTGCCACATTAAGACCCTTGTGGTCAGACCGCCAGAGTTCCGCCGTCTCCACTGGGATCAGTGATCCTAACGGGTTGAGGACAGGTGCAGGTGAAAATGAGCGAGGGTGTAGCTGAATGCAGTGCCATTCTGCTGATTACGACCTGATCCTCTGCCAGCCTTTTCATGGTGGTATCACCACCATGAAAAGGCTGGCGGAGGAAAGTTGCAGGGGACCACGGGGGGCCCTGCACTGCACCTGCACTTGGCATGGCCAATGCAGGGGTCCCCCCGCCCAGTACCCTCTTCAGTGTTCACTGTCTGCCGTTGAGACAGTGAATATTGGGAGGGTGCTGGTGTACCCCTGCATGCGACAGCATTGCCACCAGCTCGATTATGAGCTGGAGACACTGCTGCTGCCACTTTTCCACTATGCTGACAGGCAAAAACTTTGGTTTCTGCCCATCTGCCTAGTGCGAAAGTCTTTATGGAGACTGGCAGCGAGGCAACTGGTGTGGCAGTAGCCTCCCCATCAGAAGTTTGGCAAACAGGTTTCCCATTTGCCAAACTCCTAATGAGGACCATAGTCATAAATTCATGTATCCCAATTAGGTTTTGAACATGCCAGAGTTCAAGCAAATCAGTTTATAATTAGACCGAAAATCATCATGTCAATTAAAAAAAATATTTTGCGTTTAAAGAAGTAAACTCTTACGATACAAAGTCACAGCTTTAAGAAAGTTACCCACACTGAGCGATATTCCACTAGAAAGTAGTGTTTGTATAAAGGATGATGCTTTTCTGCACCTCCTAAAATCTAATAGGCAATTTACTTGTAAATATCTTTTAGAAATTACAAAAAAAATATTAAGTACAATAAGGTCTGAGTGACAACTCATCGCAAGAGAATAAGCACATTGAGCCGACATCTATTGACAAAAAGGAAAATGTAATTGCCATCTAATTGAACCATTCTGAACCTAAAAACTAACATTCATTCCCATGGCTGGATAACTAAATCAAGACATGGTTCTAAACCAAACATAAGGCCACATTACAAGTTTAGCAGTCTTAGGACTGCCATGTTGGTGGTGGTGTTCATACCGCCAACAGGCTGGCGGAGAAGACCGCCAAATTATGACATTGGTGGTTTTCACAAAAGAATACAGCCAAAGCACCTTTAGCACCGCCAACACGGATGACGGGAGCCAGTTGCAGGCCGGCAGAGGCCACATTTCCACAGGACAGGTTACAAAGTTGTACTCCACCAAGGTTTCAATTAGGTCTCACCACCACGGAAATCCAGACAAAATCAAACTGCAGAAAAGGAGACACTCACCTTCAGGAAGCTATAGTCGTCCGGAGCCGCCATGGAACCATAACTAGACATCATCCTGCTGCTCCTGCTCACCCAAAGGATTTGGAATCTTCGCTGACAATGACAACAGCAACCGTAAGTAGAGACACTTACCTCTTATTATATCTTGGCAATTTATGTTCACTCACAGAACATACATTTGGAAAGAGGGTGCAAGGGCGGCACTCACATGTAACAACACACTGACACACACATTCACATATAGCCACACACACATACTCGTACATGTACACTACCCATGATATGGCTACCACACACACACACACACAAACACACACATACACAAGTCACAAACACATACAGGTACACATGGAAACACTGCACAGGCCCACCCTCACACAGTACCACACACCACAACACATCACAACTACAACACAACGCACCATCCTCAGTCTAGTGGCAGGGACCCACATTCAACACTACCCAGGGATACATCACACATACAGCACAACATACAACCAAAACAAACACAGACAATTACACAACCATACAACTTACCAATTACTTGCACAGAACATAGTTCCTGATTTATATATTTTGGTGCAAAACTGCACTAATGCAGTTTTGCACCAAAACTTTTAGCACCAGCTTGCACCATTTCTGTGCACTAGCCAGGCACCATATTTATGGAATATATATATGGTGCAAAGGGTGGGTTAGAATAAAATCAAATGACGTTAGTGGGGTGAGGATGGCGCTATGGAAGAAGGGGGTTTTGCACAAAAAAAATGACATTAGGCAGGTTAGAGTAAAAACATGACTCTAACCTGCCTAGAGTAATTTTCTGACATAAAACCATCCATACCACAGGACTCCTGTCTTAGAAAAGACAGGAGTCAAGCCCACCACCCCAATGGCCAGCACAGAGGACCAGGGTCCCCTAGGCATGGCCATTGCACCCAGTGCCATGTAGGGGCCCATTTCAGGGTCCCCAATGGCACCTTTGAAAATAAAATGCAATACTTACCTGTACTTACCTGAGATGGGGTCCCCCATCCTCCACAGTCCCTCTGGTGTGGGTGGGGGTGGCCCTGGGGTGTTCCACCATGAAAATAGGCGCACAGGTCCCCTAACGCCTGCCCTGACCCAGGCGTTAATAAATGGGGCAAAGCAAGCTTTGAACCATTTTTTGACACCTCCTCCCTCCCTTGCACTTCTGGATCTGGATGACCTACCTGGGCCTTCAGAGACCACTGGACATCCGGTAACCCAAGCCCACTCACTGACCACCACAGAGCCTTCCCCTTCATTCTCCCCACCACAGCACCCACCCAGCCTCCCCATACGTCTGTTCCCGGGGAACGTCAATCAGCAGTGTGCCCACATGTACAGGGACCCCAGGCCATACCTCGCCCACAAGACAATCAGGGACCTGGGATCAGTGGGCACACTGTTCAGGGGACAGAGGCATAGGCCAACAGGGACACTGGGAGGACTGCTGTGCGCCAGGGGGAGGACAGGACCAGGGAATCGACTCTCCAGGAGGCACTCTCCAAGATCCTGGGAGCCTACAAACATTCTCAGGATCCTTGACAACATGCAGTAGAACAGGTGGCTGAAGGAGGAAAAGTATCAGTGGATTAGAGAAGACTTGCAGGCCATTACCAACACCCTGATATCCATAGCAGGGGTGCTGGCAAACATGGCCAACATCATGAGGGAGGCAACAGCACACCAGCAGGCCCCTCCCACTAGCCAGTCCATTGACCAGCCCTCCACTTCCACTAGTGGGCAGGAGACCCCTCCACAGGACCCACAGGCCACCAGCATCCCTCCCCCTGCAGAAAGTGAATCACCCTGAAAACGTTCCCTGCGACCCAGACAGAAGCCAGAGATACTTGCCAAGACCACCGCTAGGAAATGAGACTCTCCTGATTGCCCCCCTTGTGTCCCACTCAGTCACCTAGTCCACTTTGAACTGCCGTTGCTCCCCTTCCAATGGCCCATGGACACTGCATTTGTGCTACAAACAGACTGGAACAATACCCTGGACTTTCCTACATCATCACCCCATCCCATTGCACTTTCACCTCAATGTCTTAGCACTACAATAAACACGCTTGAACACAACTTGGCTATTAGTAGTTTATGTGCTCAAAATGTGTATTCATGGAAACAGTCACATCCATTGCAAATTAACTGTACACTGTGAGTGCATAGATATGATGACCTGTAGCTGGCTGTAGTCAGCACATCAGTACACAGTTGTTAAATCACCAACATCTGTAAAATGACAAACCATGTGTGACAGTAAGTAGAGTTATAAGGAAGTTAATGCCATTATGCCACAGCCACACAGAATACACAAATAGTCATAAAAATGTGCAGATGCACTGTCTCACCTGAGTGTCATTAGAAGTACTGACACATAACGAATGTTCTGTTGTCCTCTTCCTCAGCCTATTCATCCTCACTGGCATCAGGGTCTACTGCTGCCACAAGGGGAATCTCCTGTCTCCTCCTCCTGCAGAAAGGGTACATGGCATCTGAGGGCCAGATTGTGCAACATGCAGCATGCCACTACTATTTGACAGACCTTCTTGGGTGAGTAGCACAGGGATCCACCTGTTAGATGGAGACACCTGAACCTGGCCTCCAGGAGGCCAAAGGTCCTCTCGATGACCAGTCTGGTTTGCCCATGTGCCTCATTATAACGTTCTTCTGCCCCTGTCTAGGCATTCCTCAAAGGGGTTAGCAGCCACAATAGGTTTGGGTAGCCAGAGTCACCTGCAAATATTGAGGGAGCACATTTGGCCTCACACAATCTTATGAGGTTAACGCCAGAAGCATACACTAACATACAGTGGGTGGAGACCAAGGGTCACCTATTAGCCAGACCCTGTGCCTCTGTAATAGGGCCATCAAATTTGTTATGCTGCTATTCATCAGAACAAATGCATCATGCACCGACCCAGGATACTTAGCATTGACATGGGAGATGTACTGGTCCACCAGGCACACCATCTGTACATTTATGGAGTGGAAACTCTCACGATTCCTAAGCACCTGTTAATTCTGGCAGGGGGACAAAAGCAATATGTGTACCATCAATCGCCCCAATAATATTGGGGATATGTCCCATTGCATTGAATCCTGCCTTCACAGTGGCTAAATCTTCCACCTGGGGGAAAGAAATGTAGCTGCACATGTGTTTTATGAGGGCAGACAACATTCTTGCCAGCACAATTGAGAACATTGGCTGTGACATTCCTGCTGCCAATCTCACTGTCACTTGGAAAGAACCTGTTGCCAGGAAATGGAGCACTGATAGCACTTGCACAAGAGGGGGGATCCCAGTTGGATGACAGATAGATGAGATCAGGTCTGGCTCCAATTGGGCACACAGCTCTGTGATTGTGGCCCTGTCAAGTCTATAGATGAGGATAATGTGCCTGTCCTCTAGTGTAGCTAAGTACACCAGGGGTCTGTACACGGGGGTATGTCTCCAACTCCTATTCATCTGCAGCGGTAGGTATCTAAGGGACACAAGAGTGAGTAGGCTGTCACAATTGGAACAATGAAACCACAACTGCAGTCCACATGGTACACTTATGTATTGGGACAGTGTTAATATCCAAGTATCTGCCAACCTAATCTGTGATGCAGTAATTGTCAATATGACTGTTCCTCCCCCGAAATGGCGACCACCTGTGCTGTATGTAGGGACAGCTGGAAGTGAGGTAATTCCGCCGACGTTGGGCATCGTGGCGGAAGGTGGTCTTACACCGCCGTGCAATTCCTCATTGGATAATATGGGGCTCTATGGAGTACAGTGGCCAATGGGGATCTACACCTGCGGTGGCGGTGTACACTGCCGTGGACGTGACCGCCATTTTCTTTTTGATTCCTCACTTGTTTCCTGACCTTTAACAGGAGAACATCTACACTGCATGTGCTGCTGTGATCTGTGTCTAGAACCTACCATGGCCCGTGTGACCGGGGAAAGGTCCCCAGCCTTCACTTCGGAGGAGTGGAGCGACTGTTGGATGGGGTCCTACCCCAGTATGAACAGCTGTGTGGGCCACCAGACCAACAGGTGAGTACACTTTGGGCACAATGCATGTGGGAAGGACGCATGGAGATGTGTGTGCAAGCGTCGTGTAAGGGGGGTGGGAGGAATGTTCTTTGGTAGTTAGATGTTGTGCGCTGGGCTATGTATGTGCCAATGGCGATGGAAAGGGGTATGGTGGGCCATTTGTGTGACCGGTTGGACTGTTTGTTTAATGTTGTTCTCCTCTCTCTATTGCCTCTGCAGGTCAGCGCCCATCAAAAGAAGGGAATATGGCGTGCCATCAGCAAGGACTTGCGGACCCTAGGGTCTTTGGTATGTGCAGCACCCACTGTCAGAAACGGTGGGAGGACCTGAGATTCTGGGCACGGAAGACCACAGAGGCCTAGCTGGGGAAGGCTTCCCAACGAGGAAGGGGTGCCCGGGTGACCCTGACCCCACCGATGGCACACATACTGGCTGTGGCCTACCCTGAGATGGATGGGTCCTTGAGGGAATCATACCAGCCACAAGGGGGTGAGTACAGTGGGTACCATCACATAGTTTGGCTGGTGGGGTGGTATCTGGATGGTGGATGTGTGTCAGTGGGTGCCCCTAAGGCAAGGCCAGACATTGCACGATGGGTCATTTGAAGGGTAATGGGTGTATGGAACATACAGGGAACCTAGCTTGTTAGCAGTTCATTTCAGCCAGGACATTGTGGGTCCCAGGAGTGCTGCAGTTGGAGGTGTGATGTCCTCATCTTGCCTTAGTGACTAGCCATATCACTGGTAGTGCTATGCATAGTGTTTAAGCATGTTCCCTGTGTGTGACGGTGATGTGTATGCCAATAGTGGTGTTGGTGCAGTCATTGACCCAGTGCATCCTTTGTCTCTCTCCCCCCTTTCTTGTTTTGTCATCCTGTCCTTGTGTGCATTAGCATCACCTGGTGGAGGAGCTGGGGCACTGGTGACAGAGGGATCTGCATACCACAGGGCCCAGGAGGCAGAGTCCACCCACAGTGAGGGAACCAGTGGGATGGAGGGCAAGGGGGAACCATGGCAGAGACATGAGGGGACAACACAGACTAAGATACCTCCTCCAATGGGAGCTCCCAAGGGGTGGCGAACACCTCTGTGACCACCCCAGCTGGAGGCACAACTGCCACCCCCTCTACCAGCACTGCCCTCCCATCACCCCCTTTTCGAATTGCCCATGCCCGCTCACCCAGGAGGGTGGGCATCTCCTTTGCCCCAGGCACCTCAGGCCCTGCTCCAGTGAGCCCTGCTGCCCTGAGTGAGGAGGCTATTGATCTCCTGAGATCCATCTCTGTAGGGCAGTCAACCATTGTAAATGCCGTCCAGGGGCTGGCATCCCAGATACAGCAATACAATGCAGTCCTGGAGGGCATTCATGGTGGATTGGTGGCCCAACAGAGATCAAATCAGGCTCTGACCTCCACTCTGATGGCAGCCATTGCCCCTGTTTCTACTGTCCCCCCTCCAGCTGCCACTTACCAGTCCCATTCTCCTCAACCCCAACCCATCCCAGGCACACATACAGATGAGCATGCCCACAAGAGTGGCACAGGTAAACACAAATACCACACTTCATCACACCAGCACTCACGCAAACCCCATACAGTTGCAATCTCGACAACATCCCCTATCTCCACTGTCTCCCCTTCCTCCTTCTCCTCCACCTCCCTCCCAGTCATGTCCATACTCACACCTGCATGCACTACATCAACATCCACCACCAGCATCACCACACCAAGCAGCACACACACACCTCACTAGCAGACACCTCCACAACAGGTATGCACGCGTCCCCTCTGTCCTCTCCCACCGTGTCTGTCCCCCCCAAAGGACACAAACGCAAACACTCACACACCCAACAGCCATCCACCTCACATCAGTATATATGCCCCTGCATCCAAATCCCGCAGACATACACCTCCTACAACCACTTCCTCTACCTCCACTCCCATCACTCCTACCTCCTCCTGCCCCACCTTCCCTAAAAAGCTTTTCCTTGCCCAACTTGACCTCTTCCCTCCCCTTCCCCCCGTCCTGCCCTTATGAGCAGGGTACCAAAGACCCAGCCCAGCACCTCAGCCAAACAGTCCACGGGAACAGTGGTGGCACCACCTACTCGTGGTGGTAAGGACACCACACCTGCATCAACTAAGGGGAAGAAGCCTGCACCTCATCGAAGAAGGGGAAGGAGCCTATACCTCCATCAAAGAAGGGGAAGGAGCCTGCACCTCCATCGAAGAAGGGGAAGGAGCCTGCACCTCCAGGCAAGAAGAGGAAGGAGTCTGCACCTCCATCCAAGAAGCGGAAGAAGCCATCCACCCCTGCAAGGAAGGGTAAGAAATCCTTCCCCCATGTAATGGAAGAGACAAGGCACATCTAGAACCAGTGGGGAAGTCACCCACTCCAGAATCTGTGGCCTTGCACTCCCCAGGACAGAGCAATGGGCATGTTGCCCATCCAGAACCTGTGGGAAAGTCACCCACTCCAGAGATTGTGGCCTTGCACTCCCCAGGATAGAGCAATGGGCATGTTGCCCCATCCAGAACCAGTGGGAAAGTCATCCACCTAAGAGACTGTGGCCTTGCACTCCCCAGGACAGAGCAATGGGCATGGAGCCCCATCTAGAGCCAGTGGGTGTGTTCTCGCATCCGGCTGAGGTGCCCCCCGAGGTGCCTACCCATTTGCAACCTGATGCCCCTGCAGAGTTCTGTCAGGATGAAGTCAGGATTCAATTTGGGCCTTAGACTGTTCCCTGTGGCCATGTGGGCCCTTTGAACATTGGACTGGGCAGTGTCCCTTTGTGCACATGTGTACATATCTGTTTCATTGACAAATCGCTAAATTATTTTAAATGTTGATTTGAATACAATCACTTTCGTCCATTCCTGTTGTCCTTGCATTATTCTGTTGTGTATTGGATGCAAATTGTTTTTCATGTGCAGCTGGTTGTGTGTATGGTGTGTGTGTCGGGTGTGTGTTGTGCATGTGTGTCTCACTCTTCTCTCCCCATTTTTCCTTGTAATATGATGAGTCTAAGAGAACCATTATTTATATTATATCATATACAATATTTTTTATGAATATACTGACCGGTTAATACATCTTCCAAAAAATTGACTTACTCTGATAACGATTACTAGGTATGAGTTGACTTTTTCTTCTGTCACCTCCTGATGCATTACAATAATATATTAGCCTCTGATAATGCACCTATAAGAAGCAATGTTACTAATTACTCTCCACCAGCATCTGTCCTACTAATTGGCTGCAGATTTATACGTGCATGACTCACCTACAACTAGTGAAGAGAATCACCAATCAATTGTATGTTTCAATGTCCATGACTCACTGATTACATTAATTGGAAATCTGTTCACAACTACTCTCCTAGGATTTCTCCTATACTCTCTTCCACATGTGGTGCCATTTATAATATCCTTCCTCTCTTACAATCGCACCAGATTCACTAAGTACTTCATGATACTTTTTCTATCAACACTACACGACAAAATATGCACGAATCAAGTCTCCTTTAATACTGACCTCAACATTACATATATTTTGTAGCCTTGAAAAAGCCCCAGGTTGACCTACCATAGAGGGCAAAACACATGTCGGCTTTCTGCTCAAATGTTTACAATCTTCTGTCCAAATGGGCATCAATAAATAACTTTGGACTCAGCTTTCTGCTCAAATGTTTACGACCTTCTGGACAAATGGGCACCAATAACTAACTTTGGATTCACTATCTTGACCCACTGTGTTAATTCTATTTTACAAATCATTATACGTTACAAGCTTGGAATCTTACATTTGGATATAATGTGAGTTTCTCAATTCTCCATTGCTTCAAGATTTGTATTTGGGGCAAATTGGTCCATACCCCATTTGATAACCCACAATTGGATTGGAAAGGGCATTCTAAAGGATGAGAGAGTTGGACCATAGGAACCCTGTCTTTTGAATCACCTGTGTATTAATGTTAGCAACTGTACATCAAGGTGTTCCTAGGAGACCTTTTACAATTAGCACTTACCACATTGTCATAACTTAGATACTTACGCATAATACACTGAACTGGCAGAGGGATTTACATGTGTATAGTCAGTACTTAACTCCTTGTGGCTGCTGTGCTGCTCTCAAACGCCCATCCAACTCACAGTAGGCCACCGCCAAATGCGGGCCATTAGGTGGTCAAAATTTGACAGGCACCCCTCCCTCCTTGGGAGGGCATCCCCAGCTGCGCCTCAGAGGTCTTCTAGGCCCAGGTTCTCAGGGCCTCCCACAACTTCCTACAGTGAGTGGTCCACTGGCTGTGGACCCCAAAGGTCCGCACTCGCTTGATGAAGGCACGCCAAATTCTCTTTTTTTATTGGGCGTGACCTGCATGGATGACACAGACAAGAGGAAAATGTTATGTCCAAATGCACCATACCAACACAAGTGGTGATAACACTTCAATCAGAGCAACTAAGCAAACATTTCCTTCCTCTCAGTTTAAACACCTTCCCAATTTACTATCTGCATCCAGCTCATGTGTGAAGTGGAGTCACCCATACAACATGCATGTTCAGTACCAGGTATTGACCCCCTGTCAGTGTGGAGGCCAGAGCCTGAAAAGATCTCTTTAGGCCAGAAATTGCACCATGAATGTGCAATTACAGTAACCATTGACTTAGTAGGAGACCTCATCACCCTCAAGACTTTGCTAAATGGAGCATACCTCAGTTACCTGTTGCCATACAATAGTAGGCCAAAGCCAAGTCCATTCCCATAGATCCGACACAAGGGCATGCACACATCTATTTGTCACATACATAATGACCCAGGAATAAGTAATGATGCTCCAAAATCCTGCCATGTTGCTGACAAAAGTAAAATAACCTGGAGAAGGTGACATGGAAATGCTCATATCACAATGGAAGCAGTTCCACAATGCACACTTCACTAAGTGATATTTGTCTCAAGGGAGTCATGGAGTTAGTACTAATTTTGCTCAGATTGGCCACACATGTGGCATGAAAATGAACACTGTAGACATCATGTGCATTATGTCAGGGAAAGATGTTCCTAAAATCCACAACACTGAATCAGCAAGCCCCAGCGTAATCACCACTGATGTCTGGAACCCTTTACAATGACATACTCTGAGTACATTACTATACACCATTAGTCCCTTGGATGTTGAAGAGGCACAGAGATTTGCAAATACTTGTTAAAGGTGTGAACATATTCGTTAATTTGAAACTACCTCATTGTCTCCATTATAGTCATGCAGCCCCAGATATCTGTCTGTGGATGAATGCTTGGTACCCAAATATAAGTGATTTCAAATAACTGCAAGTCACTCCATGATTCATGCCAACAGTCATGTGACTAACCTAACCCCTTTCAAATGTGCAGTGCAGTGCAGTGCACTTTGCTACATGCTGCCACATCAATGGCATAGAAATGCACATTGTGGCTCAAAACTCTAGGACTACCTGTCATGTTCCTAATTGCTACTGCAGTTGTACATGCATGATGAAATGCCATGACCATGAGGAAATGTGTCACCCAATACACAATGACGACACACTCCTGTATGTGACACTACATGAAATGTGCACCCATTCTAAATGGCATATTCCACAAACAGGTTGCACATACATGTGAGGGAATACAGACATTGTCATATCAACACAGGTAGACCATGCTTGAAACAACAGCTTACAATGCTTTGCTAATGTGAAAGGGACACATGTTGACTTGTGGGCACAAGGAATGACATTTCCCACTTACCAAGGGAAAGTATTGATCTGTAGCTGCTCCCAAAGTACAATGTGTGCTCTGTCACATATACAATGACCATCTTCACATTACAGATCGTAGTGAGGCACCAGCACTTGTTATACGCTGAAGACAACTAGCCTCTGGGTGGTCGATGCCAGTATACTCATTTAGCCAGACACATGGCTGAGGACAGTGATGCATCACTTCCTTACCCTTGGCCCGTACCATTGAGGAGTAGTGATATGTTGCATAGAAGTTACACCCATTACAACAACAAACAGTACTTGATTGATCACTCTACACAGCCATATGTCATTCCTGGAGAGCAAGGAATGCAGACAATTGTGTCCTAAGTCTCTGGGCCAAGAGGCACATCAGTATACAAAACATGACATGTGTACAAAAACAATCACTCATCAACTGTGTTACATATGGCTCATCCCTAATCATCAGGAGGTGTCAAAACCTAACGCATTCACTTGGCAGTGTGACAGGCAGCAATATGCCCTGTACCCACCCCCTTGTGACATCTATGCTGTCCACAAATACCCTTGAAGGCCTGGATAGGCCACTGCGAGAATGTGGGCCATTAGGGGTGTCATGGTCCGTTGGGCACCTCACCCATGCTGGAAAGACCGCCTCAGCTGCACTTCTGTGATTTTCCGGTTCCAGTGCCTTCAGTGCTCTCAACTTTTCCTGCAGTGGGTGCTTTGCCAGCTGTTGACCCCCGGGGTCTGCACCTTCTTGGCAATGGTTCTTCATAGTTCCTTCTTTACATATGTGTTGACCTGCATGGATGCAAAAGAGAATTCAAGAGATTATAATCATGTTTCATCACCAATGGCTCTATCACAGTTATGTCAGTAACATCAAGCTGGGACTTTTCCATTTGTCAGTACTCCCCAAGTGTGAAACACACAAGCCAATAAGTACAGGGACATGGCTACAGACATATATATTTCCATCTGCAGACTAACCATTACCCTGCTCATGCCTACAGTGACTAAGCAATCTTACTGACATCAAGTAGCCCATACTCTAGCAACCTGATGCGGGCCACTATGAAACACTACACCTATGTGGCTTCTGAAGGGAAAATTCCTTAGGCATGAATGGACCAATACATTCACTTTCTGTGAGAATTACTCACTGAATGTAGTCCCTACAGACAAACTTCAATATTACACATAAGTAACAATCAAGGGGCTGGGATGGTGGATACAGCAAGTGTCTTCTTTGTGCATGTGAGGACGTGTGGACTAATAAATCCAGACTCATGCCACTTATGGTGGTGGGGTTCTGTGGTATGTGCCTGTACCACAGAACACTCCTGTGGGCATATGTGACCATCCTACAGAGATGGCATCCAACAAACAAAGGCAACCATTGCACAGTTTCTGCTTTGTGACCAAGTTACTGAGTCACATTTCATGGCCTCCGTAGAATCAACACACTGTCTGCACTGTCAGTTATGCAATACTCTTGTACAGGACAAATATGACCTGCGTGAAGGTGACAACTGAGGTGTGGGAGTAAGGGACGTGTCATGAGTCTAAGACACACATTGACAATGATGCTAAATGCACATATGGCCTAGTCAATGATTTATCTCTGAACCGATCCCTAATCTAGTCAAAGAAAGGCATTCAGGGCAGGTTTTGCCACCAGAGCCTCTTATTGGCCACATGAGAGGATCTGCTGGGGTACAAGGATTGGACACAGTGCCACAGTTGCACAAACGCTCTGACTCTACCACAGCCTAGACTAGGTCCCATACTGAACCTATGTGACACTCCATTCCCATCACTTCAGAGCACGACAATACATCATGTAGCCAACAGCAATGTGTAATGTGTTGTGTGTGGCAACCAAAAGGGCAGAGTGACTCATGATATGTCTTCCACATAACAGTTTATCAAGGGGCAAGTGTGGTTTGAAAGATCTGTGACAATAAGCACATTGCTCACATGAATCTCAATTGACTCATACAACATGCATACACAGCTCATGCTTTAATGCGCATGCATGTTGTCTGGCATTTATGACAATCATGAGGAATGAGATGTCAGTGGATGGCTGTATTGTCTCCTTACCTAGATATGTGCATCCAACACAAGGAGGATCTATGACCCCATAAAACTCACACAACACAATGTGAGTGAACTTCACATATGGCACTGGCCACCAATCCCTGCACATTGTCCATCCCATTGATACCATATAGACTGCAACAACAGGCACACAAGTGCTCTAACTGGCACACATGGGCTCATATTAGCTTGGGGGAGGGAAAGGATGGTGAACTGCAGAGTAAATTGTGCACATGACGTACTTACCTGCTCCTCTGGTGAGCCATAACTGGCCTCTCCAGTTCCTCTGGGGTGAAGGCAGGGGCCCTGTCACCAGCTGTATGTGGCATGATTGCTCCCATAGGCGGCACACAGCATGTCAGGTCATGGAGGTGTTGCTGGCAGCAGTGTCAGAAGTCAAATTAGTGAATCTGCAGAACCCGGTGGTCAAGTCTGCAACGTTTCCGGTCGTCATTGTGGGCAGACACAGCCATTGGCCACCAACTGCCACTGGCAGCAACATTATCCTATGGCGTGTCCACTGCGGTTGCAACCATCTGCCACCATGACAATGTCCGCCAGCGGTCGCAGGCGGTTCCTTATGTCCAGTGGAGTAGGTCAAGCAACCACTATTTTGGCGACCTGAAATGCTGCATTGGGCTATAGAAACGGTGTCACACCTGAGAAAGTGAATTTTTTGACCTCACAAACATGCTTATCCAGTTTTGTCATGTAGGTCCTACTATTCAAACACCATTCTGGTATGTGGCAGAGCACAGATGGTAATTAACAATGGGGTACAATTCATAACCACCCATGGTTGTTTTGGCAGTTGGGATATCAAGTCACATTTCGATGGGCCATTGTGTTGCACAACTTTGAGTTTGGTCCATGTACATGTTGTGACCACATATGTGGAAAATCATGGTGGGCACATGTTATCCACTCCTGTTATTTGCAGCTGTGACGTGTACTGATTGCATTGTCTATCCATTCAGAAATGCCTTGCCACATGATATCATTGACATGCATCATGTATGTTGCTGAAGACACACTGACTAATGTTACAAATCATGTATTGTCATACGTAGGTACCCAGGGAGATTGAGGATGTGAACACCTCCTGTCTACCGTACACTGTCAGACCTTCAGACCATGGAAGAACAAAACATCATCCTGCTCTACCATCTGAATAGGCAAACAATAGTGAACTTTTATCATCAGTTGGAGCCAGATCTGATTCCAGCTTTTATTTATCCAACCAGCATACCACTGATTGTACAGGTCATGTCAGTATTGCACTTCCTAGTCACCTGGGCCTTCCAACATACAGTAGCCCTATCTGCTGGTATGTCCCAACCTATGTTCGGTCTGGTGTTAAAGGATGTCATTTCAACAATGTTGAAACACATTGACAGCTGTATCAGGTTTCCCTGACATAAGGATTTTGCCCATGTAAAGGCTGACATTTATGGTTTTGCACGTTTCCCACATGTGATGGGGGCCATTGAACCGCAGGCCAATTAACAAGTATAGCACAACCAAAAGAACTTCCATTCCATCAACGTGCAAGTTGTCTGTTTGGAAGGTCTCTACATTTTACATGTCTGTGCACGCTATCCAGGTTCAGCCCATGATTCCTTCATAAGGCAGAACAGCACCATACCCCAGCTGATGTCACAGCTGTATCCTGAGAGGGCCTAGCTGGTTGGTAAGTCACATCTGTTCTGTTTGTGTGTGTGCAATGTCAGGTGATACAATCATGAAGTGAGTGACTCATTGTTGCACATATGTCCCATTACTTAACTGGAGACTCCGCATTGCCAAACCGTTCCTGGTTGTTGACACAAAGAAGGAATCCAACTACGCCAGGGGAGGTTTGCTTCAATGAGGCCCATGGAGGAACAAGGTGAATAGTGGAGCGGGCTTCTGGGTGCATGAAGGCCAGATTTAGATGTTGTGACCGGACTGGTGGAGCCCTCTTCTACTCATCCAGAAAAGTGTATCAGATTACTGTGGCGTGTTGCATGCTCCACAATGTCTCTCCGGCGAGGGTATATCCTGTACGTCCCAGAGGAGGAAGAGCCTGCAGTGCCATTGGTTAAGACTCTTGAAATGTCAAGTGAGGATGACAATGGAGAAGGGGAAGGAACTGACTTGCGGGAAGACCTCATCAACAGCTACTTTCCATGACTGTAAGGATGTCATGTGATGTAATGACTTTGACTGTACAATGAACTGTAGTTGGGAGAATGTGTGGAGTTGAGTGTTCTAGCAACAACTAGGGAGCTGACACTCTGCAATATTCAGCCAAAGGCTGCTTGAAGAGTTAACCTTTGAAATATCCCTACCTATATGATGTTGATTTGTTTGTGTCAGTTTCATTGCAATGTAATTAAAGTTCCAGTAGCTTGCTACGTGATTTGTGTGACAGGTATGTTTTTGTAATAGATATGCTTTCAAGACTATACTCCTTGTTTTGTCTTTGCATAGGTACTTTCACCATGACATCGTCATGTGGGCATTTCAGAGTTGTGATATTGGCCAGTATCTTTTGCTACTCTGACATATAAAGTGGACATTGATTGTTCCAGGTTATGTAGGTCACAGATTTGGGGTGTATCTTGCACTGTGTTTGGGTGGAAGGTCAGAAGTGCACATTGGACTTGTTTTGTGTGCTGTGGTGGTCCAATTGCATCATGTGTGTCATCATGAGGGCATGAAATATGTGGTCATCAATTGCGAGCAATTAATTCACCCTTCACATTGGGTAAACACTATTCTTGTGTGACCTGTATGCAGCTGTAGATGTGTTTCATTATTGCAGGTCACAGGGCTTGTGCCACAACACTGATATCTGTTTGTGTCATACCACCAGATGCATGGTCATTGGAGTATGATGGGCATGTGATCAGGGACTGTTGTACTGTCATCTGTCTGTATCTTGATTTGTGTGATGGTGGATTACTTTGGTGTGGTATGTGACAAGGCTCAAGCTGCTGACATCATCCACTTTAATGTTTGCCTGTTATACAGGTCAATGTCTGACAAATCCCTCCCTTCTGAGGCCTGGGGAACTGTTCCCTGAAATATGTACTTTGAGTCAGTATGAGTCACACGTTCTTATGTCATACAGATCTAGACATATGGACAGCCTATGTGTTGTACACTTGAATGAAATGTTTGGTTTTACAAGACACTTGTACATATGTGTTTGTGTGTAATGGTTGTAATCCTGAGCCGGGAACTGTGTACCTGAAAGCCATCCCTCCTTGTACAAGTAAGGTATGTCTTCATCATATGGTTCACATGGTCTTACATTCCTACATAGAAAAATGTTGAAATTAAGTAAGCAGACAATGAGTTTGTGATGGGTGAATTTAGTGCAGTGCTGATGCAGGAAATAAACTTTTGAGAGAGAAGATGAAAAATAATAAAGTCAGTCATGGTGAATGAAAACATTGGAGTAGATACCACACCATTGGGAGTCCACAGTCCAGAATACTCCTCCCAATGGAACTGGTGGGTAGTTCAGGATCAGTCAACAGAGTGAATGTCTGGCCTGCAAAGGAGTTCCTTTAGGAAGAGGTCACTTGCGGCAAGAGGTGGGTGTCTTGCCATTGTTCGTCCTGGATTCTTCACCAGACTTCCAAGCTTAGGTAGTGAGGGTAGATCTGTTGCTACAGAGGCAGGGGTGTCTAGGACTTGTTCCTCTGGCAATGCCTCCCTTCCAGTGGCTGGCACTGATTAAGAAGGCCCTGGTGTTGATGCGCCAAAGGAAGGGATAGAGTGGAGTTGTAGAGCCCAGTTCAGGGTGGCGTTAATGTTCATCACCCCTGTTAGGGAGCCCATGTTGGCCTTGTGAGCCTCCCACTGTTCACGCATATCTCTATTGATGTCATTCTGTAGCTGTTTTACTTCCCGGAGTTCAGTTCCGGGGGGGAAGGGGCTGGCAGTCTCTTCTGTGGCCTCTGTGTGCCCAGTGGCAGCTCACCGTGTTGATGTGAAAGATACAATGTTTCTGGATGTATTGAGACATACATCTACCTCCAACAATTTAGCATTACATTAAGGATAGACCTTGTACAAAGATATTTTGCAGTTAAGCTTATTGTGGCAAGTAGCAATTATATTTGTTGTACTGACCTGCCATTTGTGAAGCATGCCAATTCTATCTAAGTCAAGCAGCTGCTACAATATGCAGATCATTAGCCCTTGGGAGGATGACCTGAGAATGCTATCTTCCCACCAGTGGAGGCAAAACAGTAGCTGTGCAAGATATGTCTTTGGAAATTTTGAGGCCTAGTTGATTGTTATGCAGGCATACCCAAGACTTGTTGTATATGTGACTGGAGTCATCATGTGGTCAGTGCATAGTGAATGTTTCTGCTGCCAATACCATTCTGGTGATACATCGTAAGGCCTTTGGGATCCTTGTTTTTTACAATGGGTAAGCTACCTTCTTATCCTCAATAGTTTAATCTTGGGTTAGCAGATCAAGATGGAGCTAGGTAGCCAGACACATCTCAGAGTTGAGAATGATCTGTATTCTGCTCACTCCCAGGTGACTGAACTTCAACTGAGAGTTCACAAACAGGTGCATTTGGGCAGGTGAACAGTGGGCTGGTGTTTTGAAATTACAGAAACATGGCCTCCTGGGAGTTGAAGTCAGGTCACTCTCACTACTCTCCAATACTTGGCAAATGGTATTCCCACAGGTGAGTAAACTTAATTTGGGAGTGAGTTGTCAAACCGGGGTCTTTGAAGGAGAAAACTCTGGGCTGGTGTTTGGAGATACAGAAACTGGGTCTCCTGGAAGTTGCAGTAAGGTCACTCTCACTACTCCCCAATACTTTGCAAATGATATCCCCCAGGTAAGAAAATTAATTTGGGATTGAGTTGCTAAATAGGGGTCTTTGGACAAAAGAACACTGTGCTGGTGTTTGGAGATAAAGAAACAGGACCTGCTGGGGGCTGGAGTCATGCCAGTCCCTATACTACACACACTATACATGCATTATCCCCTCTGGTGAGTACACTTCATGTGTGAGTTACCAGACATGAGTCTTTGGAGGGGCGGACACTGGACTGGTGGTAGGGGTGACATTAAGAGAGCCTCCTGGGAGTTGCAGTTATGTACATCTCTGTGCTACACACACTATGCAAATTGTATCTTCACAGGTGAGTACAGTTCAATTGAGGTTAAGATACAGGGGTCCTTGGACAAGAGTAAACTGTGGTGGTGTTTGAAGTTAGAGAAACAGGACCTTTTGGGAGTTGGATTCATGTTAGTCCCCGTACTACACACACTATACAATATCATCCCCCAGATGAATACACTTCATGTGTGAGTTCCAGACTCCACTCCCCCAGGTATTCTTATTACAGCATTCAGGATGCAGGATGGCCAAGACCTTCTCCTCCTAGGGAAATAGAGGTAATGAGGCACTGTGAGGACCACTGTCTGTCTTCTTGGCCTGCAGCTACTAGCTTGGAGGCTACTTCCTCTTCACCACTGTCATCCTCACTTGGCATTTCAGGAGCCTCACCTGGAGGCACTGCAGGCTCCTCCTCCTCTGGGATATAGGGGATATTCCTCCTCAGGGCAATGTTGAAGAGCATGCTACAGTGATCTGACACACTATCCAAGGTGAGAAGAGGAGGGTTTCATCAATCCAGTCTAGACACAGAAATCTGGTCTTCAGGAGCCCAAAAGTCCGCTCCACATCCTGCTGTGTATTTCCATGGCCTCATTGAAGCAGACTTTCCCTAGCATAGTTGGATTCCTCAGTGACATCAACACCCAAGGACAGTTTGGATATACAGGGTCTCCTGTTAAGGCATGCCACATATGTGTAATGACTCGCTCACTTACTGACTGTAGCACCTGACATTGCACACACACAATCAGGACAGATGAGACTTACCAAAAGTCAGGCTCTCTCTGGGTACAGTTGTGACATCAGCTGGGGTATGCTGCTGTTTTGCATTATGAAGGAATTATGGGCTGAACCAAGATAGCGTGCACAGACATGTGAAATGTAGAGACCTGCCAAAAAGACAACTTGCATGTTGATGGAATGAAGGATCTTCCTGTTATGATGAACTTGTTCATTGGCATCTGGTGTCACCAGGCCAACATGTGTGCCATCAATGTATCCTACTTCTGTGGAAGGTGGCCAAAGCCATAAAGTCATCTTTCAGATTGTCTAAATCCTCACATCGGGGAGACCTGATGTAGCGGTCACGGTATTTCAACATTGCTGAGAGAGCATTCTTCAACACCTGACTGAACATAGGCCCTCATTCTGATTCTGGCGGGCGGCGGAGGCCGCCCGCCAGAATTCAGCCCTCCATAATACCGCTCCGCGGTCAAAAGACCGCGGAGGCTATTATGAGTTTTTCCCTGGGCTGGCGGGCGGTCTCCAAAAGACCGTCCGCCAGTCCAGGGAAAAACTCCCTTCCCACGAGGATGCCGGCTCGTAATCGAGCCGGCGGAGTGGGAAGGTGAGACGGGTGCTACTGCACCCGTCGCGTACTTCACTGTCTGCTACGCAGACAGTGAAATACTAGCGGGCCCTCTTATGGGGGCCCCTGCAGTGCCCATGCCATTGGCATGGGCACTTCAGGGGCCCCCAGGGGCCCCACGACAATCCTTACCGCCATCCTGTTCCTGGCGGGCGAGCCGCCAGGAACAGGATGGCGGTAAGGATTGTCAGAATCCCCTCGGCGGCGCAGCGAGCTGCGCCGCCTTGGAGGATTCTTAGGGGCAGTGGAAAACCGGCGGGAGACCGCCGGTTTTCCCTTTCTGACCGCGGCCAAAGCGCCGCGGTCAGAATGCCCAAGGGAGCACCGCCGGCCTGTCGGCGGTGCTCCCGCCCCCGTTGGCCCTGGCGGTTCTCTACCGCCAGGGTCATAATGAGGCCCATAGTTTGGGACATACCAGCAGATAGCACCAATGTATGTTTGGAAGACCTTGTGGCTAGGAAGAGCAATACTGACATGACTTGTACAATGGGTGGTATGCTGGTTGTATAACTAATAGCTGACATCAGATCTGGCTCCAACTGATGACTTAAGTCCACTATTGTTTCCCTATCCAGGCGGTAATACATAATTATGTGGCGTTGATCCATGGTCTCAACATCTGGCAGTGGACGGTAGACAGGACGTTGTCGCATCCTCTCTCTCCCTGGGTACCTGTGTGAAAAGACATGATTTTTTAACATTAGTCAGTATGTCCACAGCAAAATACACAATGGATGCCAATTAAATTATGTGACAAAGCTTTTATGACTGTATAGACAAGGCATCCAGTACACATCACAGCTGACAACTACACAAGAGTCACATGTGATCTCAATGGTTTTCAACACATATCTCCACAACATGAATTTGAACCAAACTCATAGATGTGCTACACAATTACCCCTCAAAATGTGACTATATATTCCAGCTATACAAAAACAAAGAGTGAGAAGGAGGTTGTGGGGCTGGGTCTGTCCTCCTTATAGCCTATATAACATTACAACAGAGGCCCAGCTAAAAGAACTACCACAGGATGGATAGGAAAAAGGATTTTCCTGTTAGAAAAACCCTCACCCACCAGGGTTACCCCTTGGTGGCATGCTTCATCATTGGGTCTCATCAATGTGAATCACAGGAGGGATAGGAGTGGTGGGGTCATGAGTGAGTTAAAAATACCTGTGTCCTAGTAATTCCAATGAGTTAATAGATCTCTTGGGGGCGGTATGATTAAAAACGGGCTGCAGAAGTGGGGGATGTAATGTACCCTGGGGAGGCAGGGGTTGGTGGGTGTCTTATCCACTGGTTCAGGAGCGGGCATCGTGCCCTGTGCTCTTGATCCTGGGGAGGCTGGGGTTGGTGGGTGTCTTACCCACTGGTTCTGGAGGGGGCATCGTGCCCTGTGCTCTTGATCCTGGGGAGGTGGGGGTTGCTGGGTGTCTTACCCACTGGTTCTGGAGGGGGCATTGTGCCCTGTGCTCTTCATCCTGGTGAGTGCAAGGTCACAGTCTCTCAGGTGGGTATCATACCCACTGGATTTGTAGGGGGTAGGCAGCACAGCAGCCCATGGATGCAGGACTACATAACGTCTTCTGGCGATGACGGCTGCTCAGTGGTGGTAGTGGTGCTGCTGCTGGTGATGGTGGGGGGAACCTCCAGCACACCTTCTGCAGCCTCGGACGGCTGCCCACTGGTGGTGCTGCTGCTGGTGGTCGTGGGGGGAAGCTCCAGCCCATCCCCTGCAGCCTTGGATGGCTACCCACTGATGATGGTGGTGCTGCTGCTACTGCTGCTGGTGGGAGGGAGCTCCAGCCCATCCCCTGCAGCTTTGGGTGGCTGCCCACTGGTTGTGGTGGTGCTGCTGCTGGTGGTGGGAGGGAGCTCCAGCCCATCCCCTGCAGCCTCGGACGGCTGCCCTCTGGTGGTGCTGCTGCTGTTGGTGGGGGGGAGGCTCCAGCCCATGCCCTGCAGCCTCGGATGGCTGCACAATCATGGTTGGTGGTGGGGGCTCAGTCTTAGTCCCTGTAGTCCCCTGTCCTTCCTGCCTGCTGGGGCTGGCTCTGTACCCTTCCTGGCAGCAGCTGGGGCTGGCTCTTTGCCCTTCCTGGCAGCAGCTGGGCTGGCTCTGTACCCTTCCTGGCAGCAGCTGGGGCTGGCTCTTTGCCCTTCCTGGCAGCAGCTGGGCTGGCTCCTGGCCCTTCCTGTCAGCAGCTGGGCTGGCTCCTTGCCCTTCCTGGCATCAGCTGGGGCTGGCTCCTTGCCCTTCCTGGCAGCAGCTGGAGCTGGCTCCTTGGTCTTCCGGCCCATAGCTGGGCAGGCACCCTTTCCTTGTGGCTGCCTGGTGCAGGCTCCTTCAACCTCTGGACATACGCTGGATCCTTTCCCACCACGAGTGGGTGTGGAGACTACTGGCCCCGTGGACTGGGTGGCTGAGGTGCTTGTCTGGGTTTTTTCCTCCCTGGCCAGACATAAAGGATGGGGGGGAGGGGTAGGGAAGAGGTCAATGGTGGAGAGCAAAAGCTTCTAAGGGACATTGTGGCGATACAAGGGAGAAGGTTTGGGAGTGGAGGAAGAGGGAGTGGTTGTAGGAGATGTCTGTCTGCTGTGTTTGGGTGTAGGTGCATGGGCTGGATGCTGTTGTGAGGTGGATGGCTGTTGAGTGTCTGAGTGCTTGCGTTTGTGTACTTTAGGTAGGGCAAACACAGTGGGAGAGGAGACAGGGGACGTATGCATGGCTGATATAGAGGTGTCTGCCAGTAAGGTGTGTGTTCTACTAGATGCAGTGGTGATGCTGGTAGTGGATGAGGATGTAGTGCATGCAGCTGTGAGTGTAGATGCTACTGAGAAGGGGTGGAGGTGGAGGAGGAGGGGGACACAGTGGAAATAGTGGATGTTGGTAGTCTGCATCTGGATGGTGTTGGTGTGAGTGCCTGTGGGATGATGTGTGGTGCTTGTATTTGCCTGTGCCATTCATGTGTGTTGTCTTGTGTACATGCTCGTCTTCCTGTGTCCTTGGGATAGGGTAGGGTTAAGGGGAATGGGATTGGGTAGAGGATATTGGAGTGTGGAAACAGGGATAATGGCTGCCATCAGAGAGGAGGCCAGAACCTCGATTGATCTCTGTTCGGCCTCCAAGCCAGTATAAATGCCCTTCAGGAATGCATTAGATTGTTGCATCTGGGCTGCCAGCCCCTGAATGCCATTCACAATGGTTGACTGCCCTACAGAGATGGATCTCAGGATGTCAATATCCTCCTCACTCAAGGCAGCAGGGCTCACTGGGCAGGGCCTGAGGTGCCTGGGACGAAGGAGATGCCCACCCTCCTGGGTGAGTGGGCATGGGAAACTCTCTGAGGGGCTGCTGTGAGGACAGTGCTGGTACGGGGGTGGCAGATGTACCTGTAGCTGGGGTGGTCACAGAGGTGTCCGCCACCACCAGGGAGCTTCCATCGGAGGAGGTATCTGTGTCCAAACTGTCCCCTTCTGTCTCCGCCGTGGTGCTCCCCTCGCCCTCCGTCCCTCTGGTGCCCTCACCGTTGGTGGACTCTGCCTCCTGGGTCCTGTGGGATGCAGCTCCCTCTGTCGTCGGTGCCTCTGCTCCTCTGCCAGATGATGCTAATGCATATAAGGACAGGGTGACAAAACAAAAAGTGGGGGGGGCAGGCAAAGGATACACTGGGTCAATGGCTGCACCAACACCACCGTTGGCATGCAGAGCACACTCACACACAGGGAACAGCCCTACGCACTATGCATTGCACTACCAGTGATATTGCTACCCACCAAGGCATGGGGAGGGGCACACACCGCCAAATGCAGCACACCTGGGACCCATGCAGCCCGGACCAGTAGTGGATGCCTACGAGCTAGGTAGCAGCACCATCCCTTCAGGACACTTGTCACCATGGGACGTACTCTGCAATGTCAGGCCTGTCCTAGGGACACCCACTGAACCACATCGCCCAACCCAGATACCACCCTACCATGCATAAGGTGTAATGATGGGCACTGTACTCACCCCCTAGTGGCTGCTGTGATGCCCTCAAGCGCGCATCCAGCTCCGGATAGGCCACCGCCAGTATGCGGGCCTTCGGTGGGGTCAGGGTTCAACAGGCACCCCATCCTCGTTGGGAGGCCATCCCCAGTTGGGCCTCCACCGTCTTCTGTGCCCAGCATCTCAGGTCCTCCCACCGTTTCTGACAGTGGGTGCTCCGCCTGCCATAGACCCCCAGGGTCCGCACGTTCTTGGCGATGACATGCCATATGCCCTTCTTTTGATGGGTGCTGACCTTCAGAGGCAATACACACAGGAAAAAGTATCAGTCAGACCGTCCTGCCTTACACATATGGCCAACCATACCACTTCACATCACCATTTACACACACATGGCCCAGCACACAAGCTGTATGCGACCCTGGGGACATCCACCCACCCTCCTAAGCGAGGTCTTCACACACACCACCCCACCCATTCATGCCACATGCAGAGTGCCCACAGTGTACTCACCTGTTGGTCTGGAGGCCCATAGAGCAGTCCGTACTGCGGTAGGACCTCATCCACCAGTCGCTCCAACTCTGCTGAGGTGAAGGCAGGGGCCCTTTCCCTACTCACATGGGCCATGATAGGTTCCAGACACAGGTCACAGCAGCACATGCAGTGTAGGTCCTCTCCTGTTGAAGGTCAGGTTGCAAGTGAGTGATCAGATGGAAAATGGCAGTCACGTCCGTGGCGGTGCATATCGTCACCACAGGCGTAGATCACCATCACCACTGTACCCCATAGGGCCCAATGTTAACCAATGTGGGTTTGCACGGCAGTTCCCATCCGCCTACCGCAACGGGCCACAACGTCAGCGGAATTATCTCACTTCCACCTGTCCCTCCACACAGGACAGGCGGGCGCCATTTCGGGGGTGGGGGGCAGGCCCTAGATAATAACTGCTTTGCGGTTAAAATTGGACATACAGGGCAATCCCACTTCACCATTACAATTTAACATCATGCATTGTACTGTTGTTGCTCCAATGTTCAGTGTGTGATCAGAACCTCACTCTTTTGTCCCCTAGACTTTAACCGCTGTGGATGAATAGAAGATGGCAACATACCCCCTGTACAGACCCCTGGTGGACTTGGCAACCATGGAGGACAGGCATATTTTCCTCACCTATAGACTTGACAGGGCCACAATGACAGAGTTGTGTGCCCAACTGGAGCCTGACCTGATATCTTCTATCCGTCACCCCACTGGGATCCCCCCTGTTGTGCAAGTCCTATCTGTGCTCTATTTTTTGGCAACTGGTTCTTTCCAAGTGACACTGGGCTCGGCAGAAGGAATTTCACAGCCAATGTTCTCAATAGTGCTGACCAGAGTGTTGTCTGCCCTGATTAAACACATGTGAAGCTACATTGTTTTCCCCCAAGTGGGGGATTTACACACAGTGAAAGCTGACTTTTATGCAATGGGACATATCCCCAACATCCTTGGGGCAATTGATCGGACTCATAATGCATTTGTCATCCCCCCGTCGAAATGAACAGGTGTTCAGAAATCTTAGGAGTTTCCACTCCATGAATGTCCTGATGGTGTGCTTGGCGGACCAGTACATTTCCCATGTCAGGGGTGCTGGTGGCCTGTTGGTCCTGTGGCGGGGCCTCCTGTCCACTATCAGCAGCGGAGGTGGTGGGCAGTTCAGATGTCTGGCTAGTGGCAGGGACCTACTGGTGTGAGACTGCCTCCCTTATAATGTTTGCCATGTCTGCCAGTGCCCCTGCATTGGAGACCAGGGTGGTGTTGATGGCCTGCAGGTCCTCCCTGATCCCCTGGTACTGTCCATCCTGCAGCCGCCTGTTGCCCTGCACGTTGTCCAGGATCTGGCCCAGCGTATCCTGGGAATGTTGGTATGCTCCCAGGATCTCTGCAAGTGCCTCCTGAAGAGTCGGTTCCCAGGGCCTGTCCTCCCCCTGGCGCACAGCACTCCTCCCAGTTTCCCTGTTGTCCTGTGCCTCGGTCCCCTGAACAGTGTGCCCACTGCCACTGACCCCAGGTTCCTGATTGTCATTGGTGTGAGGTGTGCCCTGGGGTGCCTGTAGAGCTGGACACTCTGCTGATTAACGTGTCCTGGGGACAGAGATATGGGTACACTGGTTGGGTGCTGTGGTGGTGTTTCCTGAGTGGGGAGGCTCTGTGGTGGTGTGTGACTAAGCCTTTGTAACCAACTGTCCAGAGGTCCCTGATGGGCCAGGTTGGTCATCCAGATCCAGGCGACCAGAGTTCCTGTCATCAATGTGGGCCTCTTCAGTTGGGGGACTGGATAGTGATGGCACCTCTTCTCCGCTGACATTGGCTGGGATACCTGTGGGGATGTAAATGCTGTGTTATTGTTTCTGTGTGTGACATATTGTGCATTGGCGGGTTGCCTTCTTTGGTTGTATTTTCCCTGGCAGCTTTAATTTGTGTAAGTTGGTATGTGGTGGGCTTGCTGTTTCTCTTTAGTGTGCATGCTTTGGTGATAGGTGTCCATGCAGGGCTGTGAGTGATGTCCATGCATTGGTAGTGCATGCAGGGCATTCCATTGGGATGGGTGGGATGTGATGGTTGGGTGTGTGAGAGGTGGTGGAGTGATGGGAGTGAGGGTGAGGGTATGTTATGGCATGCAAGTAGGGGGGTTTGTAATAGTATTGAGTTGACTTACCAGAGTCGAGTCCTCCTCCTACTCCGGCAAGGCCCTCAGGATGCATGATTGCCAAGACTTGCTCCTCCCATGTTGTTAGTTGTGGGGAAGGAGGTAGTTGGTCCACCACCAGTCCTCTGGATAGCGAGCTTTTGTCTTGCTGCAATGGAATGTACCTTCCTCTGTAGGTCATTCCACCTCTTCCTGATGTCATCCCTTGTTCTGGGGTGCTGTCCCACGGCGTTGACCCTGTCCACGATCCTCCGCCATAGCTCCATCTTCTTAGCAATGGATATCTACTGCACCTGTGTTCCAAATAGCTGAGGCTCTACCTGATGATTTCCTCCAACATGACCCTTAGCTCCTCCCCTGAGAATCTGGGGCATCTTTGTGGTGCCAGGGGTGTTGTGTGAGTTGTGTAGGTGAGGGTGTGTAGGGTGATGTGATGGGGTGTGTAATGTGGTGTGCGTGGGTGGTGTATTGTTGTAGGTGGTGTGTGGCTCTGGTTTTGTCTGTAGTCGTGGTGTGTGTCTCGTGCCAATGGTTTGTAATGGTAAAGGGTTGTGGGTAATGTGGGTGGGTGTTTTATAGTGGTGTGGATGTGGTGTGTGTATGGGTATCTGGTGTGTGTAGTTTGAATTGTCCAATGTGGTGTTGTTTTGTATGTGTATGTGTATTTTGATTGCGGTGGTATTTACCGACAGTGGTTTATCACCATTGAATGTCCACGTGGTGATTCGTGGGTCATAATGTGATGAGCATAGTTCTGTTGGCGTAACAGTGTAGGTTTGGATACAGCCAGTTTATCACTGACCTTTGGTGTGGCGGACTTATGTCTGTGGCTGATCAGTGACTGATTGGTGAGTGTGTGTTATAATATTGTGAAAGGGTATAAGCTGCAGCGGCGGTATGTTGGTGGCAGTCAGCTTGGCGGTAAGTGGGACTTACAGCCAATGTCATAATGAGGGCCATTGTGTTTTGTGAGGTGCACATAAAAAGGTAAGGAGACATTATTGTCATCTAATGACATTTTTCTCTTCATGATTGTTGTAAATGTTGGACAACATGTATGTGCATGACAACAAGAGCTGTGTATGCATCGTGTACGCCTCATATGAGAATCAAGTGAGCAATATGTATAGTGCCATAGATCTTTCAAACCACATCAGAACTTGCTAAACTGTTGTGTGGAATGTATATCATGACAAACTCTGCCCTTCAGGTTGACACACAAACCACATGCCAAATTGCTGATGGCCACATGATGCACTGTCATGCAAGGAGGTGATGGTAATGGAGTGTAAAGTAGGTTCTGTCTGCTCAGCCTCCAGAGATCTGGGCATGTCAAATCTATCTCCCAGTATGGGACCTAGTCTAGGTTGTGGCATAGTCACTATGGCTATGCAACTGTGGCAATGTGATCACTCCCTGTACACCAGCAGATTCTGGCATGTGGCCAATATGATACCATTGTAGCTAAAACTTCCCTGACTGCCTCAGTCCTTTGACCACATTAGGAATGGGTACAGAGGTAAATCATCAAACTAGTCCATATGTGCATTTTGCATCATTGTCAATGTGTGTCTTTGACTCATGACAGGTCCTTTACTCCCACAGCTATGTTGTCACTTTCACATGGGTCATATGTGTCCTGTATAGGTTTATTGAACAAACAACAGTCCCACAGTACAGACAGTGTGTTGATTCCTGGGAGGCTATGATATGTGGCTTAGTAGCTTGGTCACATAGCAGGAACTGTACAATGCATGCCTTTTGTATGTTGGATGCCGTCCCTCTAGGATGGACAGATATGTCCAAAGGAGTGTTCTGTAGTATAGGTACATGCCACAGGACCCACCCATGGACAAGGAAGACACTTTCTGTACCCACCATGCCAGCCCCTTGATTGTCACTCAAGTGTAATGGTGAAGTTTATACTATGGCAGTTTCCTGTAGGGACTATATGGAGTGAGTAAATCTCAAAGTGTGAATGAGTTGATCCATTCAGGCCTAAGGAGTTTCCCCTTCAGAAGCCACATAGGTGTGTAGTGTTTCATTGTGGCTCACAGCACAATACATGTTGCTGCAACAGGGGCTACCTAATGCCAGCATGTTCTGGGAGCATCATTGCTTATTGTTGTGTTATTGTGTATGTGACAAATAGATATCTGCATGACCCTGTTTGGGATCTGTGGGAATGCAGTTGAAATTGGTCTACTATTGTTTGATAACAGCTAAGTGACGTATGCTCCAAGAGGCAAAGCATTAAAGGTGATGTGGTTTCCTAATTGTTCTATGGTTACTGTGATTGCAAAACTTCAGCCATGCAATTGTAGTTGTCTGAGATCCTGATTTTCCTGTGAGCAACTGTTGACAGTTCAGATGGCATGCATGTATCTGATATGGTACATGTATGGGCACCCATGTGGAGTTTGTTGCTGGGCCTACTTGATATCTTGATACTGTTTGCTAATCACAACTGTTGTTTAAGTGCGATCACGGATGTGTGATGACCCTATTTCCCTTTGCATTTGCAGCATCAGCCCAGGGAAGTAAAGCAGGCAGGGCACAGCAGAGTGGGGAAGCATCTAGTCACAGGATTGTGGGTCAAGACATCACCAACACAGAGGGACCCAGTGGCCCGGAGGGTGAGAGGAGTGCCATGGGGGAGACCAAATTTACATCCTCATCATCATTGGATTCTTCTTCCAGTGGCCACTCCCTAGTGGTGGCAGACCCATCAGTATGTACTACTGTACCATATTTGTCAGCCACTCCTAGTTCTTTTGCCACCCTCCCTGTTGCTCCCCTTCCAGTTGGCTGTGCAAGCTCACCCAAGAAGGTGGGTGTCTCCTTTGCGGCAGTCACCTCCGCCCTGTTGCCTCTGCTACCGTACGTGTGGAGGCTATTGACCTTATGTGGAGTATCTCTGTGGTTCAGACTTCCATTGTGAATGCCATCCAGGGATTGGCAAGCCAACTGCAGCAGAAGAATGGATTGCTGGAAGGCATTCATAGTGCAATGTCTGGCCTACAGAGATCTTTTCAGGCTCTGCCCTCCTCACTGACAGCAGCCAGTCACCCCCAATTTCTATCCTCCCTCCACCTCTCTCTTCCTGATCCAAATCCCACATTCCCTAGCTATCCCAAGAACACACAGACCGATCTACACACACCAAACTGAACATACAAGAGCAGCACACATAAACACATACACCACAAAAACCATTGGCATGCAAGCACTCAAGAAACACCCACACAACATCAGCCACCACTTCCCCAGAAACCCCCACTGTCCCACACACCACATCAACCTAACGCACAGACACCACCCGAACAAACACACAGACATCCACCACACCCACCATACCCACAGACACCACCCTAACAGACACACAGACATCCACCACATCCACCATATCTGCAGAAATCACCCCAAGAGACACACCAATATCTATCACAGTGCAGCATACCTGCAGACACCACCCCAACAGGCAAACACACATCCACTATTCTATCACCCAGTACCTCCACTTACCAGCCCCCAAGATGCATGAACACCCACACTTACACATGTAACAGACACCACCACACATAAGCATACCTCACACACATATCTAAGACATCCACACCGACAACCACTCTCTCGACCTCCAAATACCCACCTCCTTCTGTGACCGCCCCTATGTTCCTAAGAAAGATTTTGTTAACCTTGTCCTTTCCCCTGTTACCTCTTCCCCATCCCAAACCCAATATGCCCGACCCATCTCCCAACCCATCCCTTCCACCTCCAATTCCTCCCCTGTCACACCTGCCCCCTTGCCAGCATCCCAACCCCTCCAAACAGTAGAAGCCCACGTCTCCAAAGACACAGTCCACCCCTACCAAACCCAAAGCCACTCATCCCAAATCTGACCAACCCCCAAGGATTATCTCTGAGGTGCCTGCCTGCCCACTTGATGCCCCTTTCCATGGAAGAAGCAAGTCATGGCACAATACTGTGCTATGAAGGACAAATACATGGCTGGCCAATGGCCTTGGACTATTTAAATTTGGTTTAAAATAAACCCAAACAATTGTTTTTTTTGTTTTTTTTAGTACACATCTGTTCTGCTATTCCTTTTCTACCCTTGTGTTGTTCCTGATGAATTTGTGTTGCCTGCCTACAGTTTTGTGTGTTTCAGCCTGCTGGCTGATCCATTTGCTGTTGTTTGTGAACTCTAACTTTGTGGGCAGTGCTGGTGTCACCCAGGACAAAGTTAGATGTTGACTGTATGGATATGTGGGTTTAAATGCAATTGTGGTGTCATGGCATTGTGGTATGTTTGATATGGTATGTATTTCATCATGTGTTGTCCAATGTGAGCATGTATGGTGTTAGACCTGCTCCCCTGATATGGATTATAGATTCATCTTGTGTGGCAGGTTGGGTTTTCATGGAGGGTGTTCAATTGTGCCATGTATGTTTGCATGTGTCCATTTAGCTGTGTGCACCTTGCAGCTACTTCATGTAGTTGTATGTCCCATGTAATAGGAGTTGTATTCGATTTGTTGACTTGCACTTCAACATTGTGCAGATTGGAATGTCACTTTACTCTAGTATTAGTTGTCCTTGAGATACAAGTAGGGCCAGTTCATGTGCAAATGTTGTTTAAGGGGTGTGAGCAAAGTGATATGTCTCCCAGTGCAGCATCCTTCCCTGAGTGCACCTGATGCCCCCATCCCTATTGTGCAGGTATTGTTTGCATTGTGAGCTTTGCATATTTGCCTCTACGCCTCTTGTGCATCCCATTGTCCTTCCATTTTGTTACAATGTGGGTAATGTGTATGTCCATAGCAGGGCTGCTTAATGGGAGTGGTGTTTGTGTTACATGACACATCCATTCATATGTGTGTTGAATTTGACAGCAGTCCAGGGCATGTGGGCAATGTGAGTGTGAGTTGTATTTATAACTGTGAGGTTGCTGTGTTGTTAGTGTTATGTGACACAATGTTGTATACACTTCACTGTCCCTGTGCATGAGATGAGCAGACGTGTGCTTTTGTGTAGTGTTGCGGTGCTGGATTAGTGACAAGACATGTAAGGCTGCACACAGGTGAGTGTCTCCCTTTGTACTGTCCATTTCAGCCTGCTGAGATGTTGTGGTTGGACCGCCAGGTCACATTGGCAGTGTGCAACCTCATAATGAGTCAGGCGGAAACACTGTGTCCACGGCCTGTTTTTGCTGCCCCGTGACCGCAGCTTTCTGTGCTATCTGGCAGTCCTGGCAAAACTACAGCGGTCTATGCCCCATAGGCCCTCATGACTCATAATACCGGTGTCCGACCACCAACCCGATGGCGGTCGGACCGCTGCCAAACCCATAATGAGGCTCTTTATTTTTAAGTTCGTCTGAGGACTCATCAATATGCATGACGTAAACTAGGTCAAATTAGACATAATGATGACATAAGGCATGAGGGGATGGCAAATCTATTGCTCTAGGGAATCAAAGCTGATGGCCCATATACCAGTGTGTTGCACATCATGTCCCCCTTGCTTACCAGACAATAGTTTAAAATTGCCTTCTAGGTGATAAAAAGTGCCATGTCCACACTCTGGATGGAAGTGCATTAACCTGTTGTGCCCCTGAAGCTTGGCCAACATCATCCTGGATCGGGGCCTGGAAAGTGGGCGACAGCGTAGGTGCTCTGGCAATGACCTCTGTTGACCTCACCATGACTTTAACCAGCTGAGCATCAATCATAGCCAAATGTGCATAAAGTAGGTGAAGACTTTGATCTAAAAGCTTTTTAAAATTATCACATAAAATCACTTTGAAATCATTCAAGCCACTTATTGAGATAGTTGAAATAGATAATCATTCAAGCCACTCATTGAGAAGGTGCCCACCTACTAGGAAACACAAATTACATGCTCCTCAAGGGTCCACTCTTAGAAATGCCTCTTTGTGCTTTTGGTGGCAGGCCCTATATAAGGCAATGGCAAAATGTCTGTTTCAAATTACCCACTGTAGAGTAATGCGAAATTAGACTCAACAATGGCATTACTGTCATTATGATCAACTTGTGCCATGGTTAAGAGATCACCCAAGATGGATATAAAGCAAATGAATCATTAGAAAACAATGAGCACAATTCCTCGACCATAGTCTCTTATGGGATAACCCCAACAGCATGTTCAGAAAACTCATCAATTGTTGAATTTTTGGAGTCACCTTGAGATTTCCCACCCAACTTTCACTTACCTGTTGTTGCTGAATGGAAAGCAAAATTCATGTGGCCCAGTCCAACCTCTTCCAGTCATTGAAAGCCACCCGCTTGCCCGATCTTGGCCCAAACATCACCGGAACGTCCCGAGTGAACTTAATACTGAAGGAGACCTGTTGGCACTTAAGAGCAGCACGCTCGTCCTCCTATGGCCAGTCTGGATTATGACCACTCTGGGAGCCTTCTCCCTTGCAAACTGTCACTGCACATATACAGTACGTCCCCTTCTATAGTAGACCTGTTGGGATTTAAGAGCATCATACCCCTTCTCCAGGTGTCAAGCTAGATTATGGTCTAGTTGGGAAGAGTATTCCTTTCAAACAGTCTCTGCACACTGATAGCCCATCAAGACCTAATACTCCATCTGTAACAAACATGAAAGCCATGGTCTTCACATATGCTTACCAAAACATCACTTTGCTTAATTGAGTTTCATTACCAACACAGAAAACACTAAAATTGTGTATAAGATAGGAGTGAAGGAAGAGGGGGTCATTACAACATTGGTGGTAAAAGGCGCTTACCGCCGTGCAGAAGACCACCAATACATCGCCGCGGCTGCAGAATTCCGCCACAGTTATTATGACCCACATCTCGGAAACAGCCGAAATTCAGACACCCACACAAGTCCGCCACACCAAAGGTCAGTGATAAATTGGCGAAAACAAAACCTCCACCGTCACGCCAACAGAAACACGCCCATGCTATTATGACCCACAAATCCATGCAGCGGTCTTTCAACCGCGGTATTCCATTGGTGGTACACACCGCCGCGCTCAAAATACACACACAATCCAAAACACCGCCACATTGGACATTTCAAAATACACACACCTGATACACATACAAACACCACTCCCACACAATCAATACTATATAAAACACACACCCACATCACCCACAAACTCCTACGACCAAAAATTAGAGACGAAGGCCAGAGAGACACTACAGCAATAGACAACCCCACCACACAGAGGCACACAACACTATCACCCATACAACATCCACGTTCAAAACACCCCACACCACCACACATCACCACACTCATCAACACATACACCACCCCATACATCACCTACACCACCCCATGTCACGCTAAAGACACCCCAGGATTTCCGAGGAGGAGCTCAGGGTCATGGTGGAGGAAATCCTACGGGTAGAGCCACAGCTATTTGGAGCATAGGTGCAGCACACCTCCATAGCCAGGAAGACGGAGCTATGGCGGAGAATCGTCGACAGGGTCAACGCTGTGGGACAGCATCCAAGAAAACGGGAAGACATCCGGAAGAGGTGGAACGACCTACGGGGGAAGGTGCGTTCAGTGGTCTCCAGGCACAACATCGCGATTCAGCGGACTGGCGGCGGACCCCCACCTCCTCCCCCACAACTAACAACATGGGAGGAGCAGGTCTTGACCATCATGCATCCAGAGGGCCTCGGAGGAGTCGGTGGAGGAATGGACCCTGGTAAGTCAAATCTTAACTATCATATCCCCCACCCTACCTACATGCTATCATACACCCCCACCCTCACCCCCTCCCCTATCACTACAACTCCTCACTAATGTACTAATAACACAAACCACCCATCCCAACACCAAGCCCTGCATAACACAACTAAGCATGGACACCCAGCACTAAAGCATGCTCACTGCACATACCCATAACATCCCCCCAACCATCATCATACAAGCCCCCACACAGGAATGCTTGCACTGGGGTACACGCACACCCACCCATTGCACACCATGACACACACACATGCAATAATCATGCTGTTATACCCCTGCAGGACCACTACGTAACGTCACCACACAGGAGGGTCCAGACATCTCCACTCCACCCACAGAAGAGGCCCACAGTGACGACAGCATCTCTGGCCAACTGGATCAAGATGACCAGCATGGACCATCGTGGGCCTCGGGACAGTCGGTTCCCCTTGCACAGGCACAGCCCAACACTGACCTTCCACCCTCTGGTAACACCAGCACAGCACCCAACCAGCGGGCCCATATCTCCGTCCCCAGGACACGTCAATCAGCGGTGTGTCCACCACTACAGGGAACCCAGGGTAACCCACCACCCCAACAACAACAGGGACCTGGGGGCAGTGGTAGTGGGCACACAGTCCAGGGGACGGAGGCACAAGAACACAGGGGAACTGGGAGGGCAGCTGTGCGACAGGGGGCGGACAGGCCAAGGGAACCCACCCTCCACGAAGCCTTCTCCTCCATCATGGGAGCCTACCACCACTCCCAGGAGACGATGGCTACGGTCCTGGCCAAGTTTCAGGAGACCCAGCGCCTGCAGGACGAACAGTATTTGGGGTTCAGGGAGGAGCTCAGAACCATCAGCTCCGCCCTGGGCACCATCGTAGGGGTGCTGAAGAACATACAAAAGACCATGAGGGACACCGTGGCACTCCAAGGGGCCCCTGACACTAGCCTGGACGATGAACTGCCCACCACCTCCGCCAGCGCTAGTGGACAGGACGCCCCGCCACAGGACCACCCCACCCCCTGCAGTTGGAGAACCACCCCGCAAGCGGTCCCTGAGATCCAGGAACAGGACAGAGCAAGATGGCAAAACCCCTGCCAGGAAATGAGACCACCCTGATTGTCCTCCCACTGTCCCACTTTGTTACCCTGTCCACATTGGAACTGGCCCAGCTCCACTTCCCATGCCCATATGGGCAGTGCACCTGTGAGACTAATAGACTGGACTCTGCCATGGACATTCTTCCACCATCACCCCTCACCATTTTGCCACCCCCTCCAATAATTAGCACTTCAATAAACACCCTTGAACCACAAAACAATCTGGAGTCAGTCTGTGATTTTGAAAATGTGTATTAGCAATGACAGTGACAAAATGTGTTTTCTAATGTAATGCCATCATACCTATGTCACACATCACATGTCCATGAAGGATGCAAGAAGATGACACACATTGGTAACCACACCTGTGAAACCCTAATGGAAATGTACAACTCAGTTAACAAATACTGCTACTAATTGACAGACAGGATAGAGGTAGAAGTGTGAAAGTGAATGTAATAGTAAAAAAATTGTTCTCACCTGTGTGTCACTGGAAATATTGCTGTATGACTGACTCCCTGTTGTCTATGTCTTCTTCCTCAGCTTCCTCCTCATCACTGTCCACAGGCTCCACAGCCTCCACAGCTGCCACAACACCGTCATTTGGACCATCCTCCTGCAGAAAAGGCACCTGGCGTCGCAAAGAAAGATTGTGAAGCATCGAGCAGGCGATGATGATCTGGCACACCTTCCTTGGTGAGTAGAATAGGGAACTACCTGTCATATGGAGGCACCTGAACCTGGCCTTCAGGAGGCCGAAGGTGCGTTCGATCACCCTCCTAGTCCTCCCACCCTCCTAGTCCTCCATTGTAGCGTTCCTCTGCCCTGGTCCTGGGATTCCTCTCTGGGGTCAATAGCCAGGACAGGTTGGGGTAACCAGAGTCCCCTAATAGCCACACACGGTGCCTCTGGAGTTGACCCATCACATACGGGATGCTGCTATTCCGCAGGATGTAGGCGTAAGGCACTGTGCAAGGGAACATAGCATTTACCTGCGAGATGTACTGGTCTGCCAAACATACCATCTGTACATTCATCAAATGATAACTCTTCCGGTTCCTGTACACCTGTTCACTCCTGTGGGGGGGGGGCAGAGCTACATGGGTGCCATCAATAGCACCTATGATGCTGGGGATAGAACTCACCTTTAACAGTAGCCAAATCCTCCACCTGAGGGAAAACGATGTAGCTCCTTACGTGTTTCATCACGGCAGACAACACTCTGGACAACACGTTGGAAAACATAGGCTGGGACATCCCTGATGCCATGGCTACTGTTGTTTGAAATGATCCACTTGCAAGGAAATGGAGCACTAATAGCACCTGCACTTCAGGGGGTATTCCTGTGGGATGGCGGATTGGTGACATTAGGTCTGGCTCCAACTGGGTACACAGTTCCTGGATTGTGGCATGGTCAAATCTGTAGGTGATGATCAAATGTCACTCCTCCATTGTTAACAGGTCCACCAGCGGTCTGTACACCGGAGGATTCCGCCATCTCCTCAAATGTCCCAGCTGACAGTGCCTAAGAAGGACAACAGCGACCACAGAGTCAACAAATTCCCAGGTATGTTCCCACAGCTACACAGAACACAACACCAAATACAAAACTCTTCCTGTATGTGTGTGGAGTGTAGGCCTAGATATGTGTGACGCAGTAGTAAATGAAGCCATGTGGGCCCCTGAAATGGGGGCTGCCTGACCTATAAAGTGGGACAATGGGATATGAGGTAACTGCGCTGGCGTTGTAAACCGTCGCGGTGGGCGGTCGTAGACCGCGGCGCAATGCTGCATTGGTTAACATTGGACCCTAGGGGTCCCAGGAGCCAATGATGAAGTGCGCCGGCGGTGATGATACGCACCGCCGCGGACGTGACCGCCGCGGACGTGACTGCCATTTTCTATCTGTTCAATCACTCGATACCTGATCTTCGACAGGAGAGGCAAGTGCTGCTGTGACGTCAGTCTGGAAGAGACAATGGCTGCTGCGTCTGGGGAAAGGGCCCCTGCCTTCACTGCTCAGGAGTTGGAGAAGCTGGTCGATGGGGTCCTCCCCCAGTACACGCTACTCTACGGTCCTCCAGACCAACAGGTAAGTACACAGGGAGCACGTTGTATGGGCTATGCTGGGTGGAGAGGGCTGGATGTAAGTAGGAAGGGGGCAGAGTTCAGCGACCATGAAGGACTGTGAATGCATGTGCCACATGGCAAGGGTAGGGATGGGGGCCATTCACATCGACGGTGCAGTTGGTAATGACTTCTCTTCTTCCCCTGTACATGTCATGTAGGTCAGCGCCCACCAGAAGGACATTTGGCGTGCCATCGCCAAGGACGTCCGGACCCTGGGGGTCCACCAGAGACGGGGCACCCACTGCCGTAAAAGATGGGAGGACATTTGCCGCTTGAGCAAGAAGATGGCGGGGGCTCAGCTGGGGATGGCCTCCCAACGTGGGAGGGGTGCCCGTCGCACCATGACCCCCCTGATGTTCCGGATCCTGGCGGTGGCCTACCCTGAGTTGGATGGGCACTTGAGGGCATCGCAGCAGACACAAGGGGGTGAGTACAACATCATTCAGCTGACTTTGCGTGCAGTGGAGGGGTCTGGGTGGGGGAGGAGGGCTGTGGGTTTCCCTAGGCCAGGGCGAGTTACGTAGGCTAGGCCCCTCCGTAAAGCAGGCCATGTGGTACCCCACCTCTGTAGAGTGCCAAGTACAGGTATTAATGCCCCTGTGTCATCTATGTGTGCAGATGTCCACCAGAGACATGTAGGCCAGATCCCAGGAATTGCATCTGTAGAGGCCAAGAGCACGGCGTAGTGCAGGGGGCTGCTGTGTCTGTATTGTCCGCCAACGGTAGCGGTAAGCCATGCACTCAACCTGTCTTTCTTCTGTTGTTCCCCCTCCCCCCTTTTTGTGCTCTCCCTGTTCTTTTGTGCATCAGCATCATCAGGCGGAGGTACAGTGGCACCGGAGCACGAGGGAGCTGCATCCCATATGGCCATGGAGGGCCACACCACAGACTCTGAATACACCAGTGGGACGGAGGGCGAGGGGAGCTCACGTCGGTCACCGGATCACCAAACAGCGACAAGGACTCGTCTGCCGATGGGAGCTCCCTTGTGGTGGCGGCACCATCTGTGCCCCCCACTTCTACAGGTACAGCCGCCACCCCGCCTACCAGCACCGCCCTCCCAGCAGCCCCTCAGCCTTCAATCCGTGCCCGCTCACCCAGGAGGGTGGGCATCATCTTCGCCCCAGGCACCTCAGCCCCTGCCCCTGTCACCCGTGCTGCCCTCAGTGAGGAGGCCATGGACCTCCTCAGGTCACTCACTGTTGGGCAGTCTACCATTGTGAATGCCATCCAGGGTGTAGAAAGGGAGTTGCAACATGGTAATGCATTCCTGGAGGGCATTCATTCTGGTCAGGCTGCCCTTCATCGAACCCTGCAATCTCTGGCCTCAGCACTGATGGCAGCCATTGTCCCTGTGTCTAGCCTCCCCCCTCCAACTTCCTCCACCCAGACCCAATCCCTTGTACCCCAGCCTATCCCAAGCACACCATCAGACAAGCATGCACGCACCTCAACACCCAAAAGTAGCTCAGGCAAACATAAGTACCACACAACCCACAGGCACTCACACAAGCATCACCCACATACAGACACAGCAACATCCACTGCCTTCACTGTGTCCCCCTCCTCGTCGACTACCTCCTCCCTCCCAGTGTTGTCTACACTCTCAAGTGCATGCACTACATCTACAGGCACTAGGACTCGCACCAGAACACCCAGCACCACACCCCGCTCACCTGCACTCACCACCACCACTACCATTTACACGTCCCCTGTGTCCACTCCCAGTGTGTCTGTGACGCCCCCTCCCAAAGTACACAAACACGGGCACCCACACACCCAACTTCCATCCACCTCACGACAGCCTCCAGTACCTGCACCTGCACCCAAATCACCTAAAGTAACACCTCCTACAACCACCTCCTCTTCCTCCACTCCCAGATCCCCTCCAGCTACCCATCCCAGTGTTCGTCAGAAACTCTTCCTCAGCAACGTTGACCTCTTTACCACCACCCCCACCCCTCCAATTCATAGGTCCCGTAGTAGCACCTCAGCCAAAAAAAGTCCGGTACCAGTGGTGCGTGTCAAAGGTGTGTGGAGTGCACCGGCCACCAGGGCAGCCAGTGTGACCCGAGCCAAAGCTCTGCCAGTTCACCCCCTGTAAAGCACCTTAAGTTGGAAAGTGGCCGACGGGAGAGGGTGAAGACTCCTGCCGGCAAAACAGCTCAAAAGGGTCCCGGGGGGAGTGCCGAGTCAGCTGTGATGCCTACCAAGGTGGTGAAGGGGCAGAAGAAGTCTCCAAAGTCTGGTAAGAGCAGCACGGCAGAGAAGGCCACCATCCTCCCCGCTGGCCGTGACGCCACCGCCAGCACTGTCGTCACTGGTCCAGAGACCACCGCCAGAGTCGGTGACCTGGAGGGCAGCAGTATTGTCACTGGTCTGGAGACCACAACCAGAGTCAGTACCCTGGAGGGCACCAATATCGTCACTGGTCCGGAGACCACCGCCAGAGTCAGTGCCCTGGAGGGCAGCAGTATCATCACTGGTCCGGAGACCACCACCAGAGTCAGTGCCCTGGAGGGCAGCAGTATCGTCACTGGTCCGGAGACCACCACCAGAGTCAGTGCCCTGGAGGGCACCAGTATCGTCACTGGTCCAGAGACCACCGCCAGCGTCAGTGACCTGGAGGGCCCCGGCAGCCACAGCCCCGCTGGGCACTGAGGGGCCATAATGCCACACACCGCTGAACAGGTCAGAGACAGCAAAGGCTAGCACCGCTGAACAGGGCAAAGCACCACCATGGTGAAGACCGCTGAACAGGGCAAAGCACAGCTGAACACGCCAGAGACCGCCATGGCAAAGCACTGCTGAACAGGGCAAAGACCGCCATGGTGAAGACCGCTGAACAGGGCAAAGCACCGCTGAACAGGCCAGAGACAGCAAAGGCAAGCACCGCTGAACAGGGCAGAGCACCGCCGTGGTGAAGACCGCTGAACAGGGCAAATACCGCCAAATCAAGTATTGTTAGCCCATGTGCAGCTGGGACAGTGACGGAACTGGGACCGTCACGGGGAGCGTGATGCACTCTGGGTACCAGTACCCCTCCAGAACCAGTGGACACCTGCATCCACTCTGTCTGTTCTTCACAGGATGAAGCACTCTGGGCACCAGTCCCCCTCCAGAACCAGTGGTGACCTGCATCCACTTGTGAGACTGTGGCTTTGCACTCCCCAGGATGGTACAGTGGGCAAACCACCCACTGTAGAGACTTGAGAGACTGTGGCTTTGCACTCCCCAGGATAAAGCAGTGGGTAAACCACCCACTGGAGAGACTTGAGAGACTGTGGCTTTGCACTCCCCAGGATAAAGCAGTGGGCAAACCACCCACTGGAGAGACTTGAGAGACTGTGGCTTTGCACTCCCCAGGATAAAGCAGTGGGCAAACCACCCACTGGAGAGAATTGAGAGAGTGTGGCTTTGCACTCCCCAGGATACATCAATGGGCATGGAGCCCCGTCGTGGATCTGGCGTGGTGCTGTCATCCGGCTGAGGTGCCCCCACTTCCCTTCCCCTTGAGGTGCCTGTTGTATTTCTATCTGATGCCCCTGCAGTGTTCTATCCGTTTGTGGACAGGTATCTAGTGTGGGCCTCGCCCATGCATTTTGGGCCCAGTGGTCCACAGACATTGATATGTGCATAACTGCAGTACTACTCGTGATGTATGATTTATATGTATCTGTATATATTTGGTTACTCTATTTTAATACATTACAATGTTTGGACTGATTTCCTTTTTTTTCTTTGCATTCTTCCGGGGGGGTTGTGGGTTATTACTGTGCTGTTTGGAAATGCATTGGTGTGTGTGTTGTAGTGGGTGAGGTTCGGGTTGGGGGTGTTGCCTGTGTGTCCCCCTGACTTTTGCCTCCCCCTTCCCCTATGTCGTAGGTGCAGTACTCTCCGTTGTCTTTGGCGCCTACGTTGCTGATGTTCGTGGAAGAGCAGGTAGACAAGCGCAGGTCGTATTTGGAGTTCGGGCTCCATGGTGGCCTCCTTCCTCGTGGCGTGTGTTAAGGTGAGCGTTTTCCCATTGCAAAAGCTGTTTCCGCCGTGTTTTTATCCACGGTGAATCTGCCCCAGAAAAAGTGGCGGATTGGCGGGTTGTTATACTGTGGGCGATACATCGTCTTCCGCCTGTCTGTTGGCGGTGACCGCCGCGCTGCTTGTCTGAACTGCTGTGGCGGTCGGAGTGTTAAAGTGGCTGTATTTGTTGGCGGTTTCCGCCACGGTCATAATTCCCTTTTTTGGTCCACCGGTCTGATTGCGGTATTACCGCTGCTTTAACACTGTCCGCCATGGTTGTAATGACCACCAGAGTCTTTATGCAGAGGAGTGTTTTCAGAACATCACCCAAGTTTGTTTAATAATGCACTCAAATTAAAATGACCGAAGCTGCAACACTATTTTTTTCTTGGACAGAAAACGAAGGTCACCATGAGGCATGGCTCAGCAGAGTTTTTCACAAACAACTCTGCAGCTTCTGCCCTTCCTTTTGTTCCCTCAGGCACAGAGTAAACATTCTGCTCCAAAAAGTAATGCTTGGCTGAGCTGTGCAGCTCACAAAACCTTCAGATCAGGGTAAATTAAGTTCATATAGGGCCATATGTACGAACACTTTTTCCCATAGACACAAAATGGGGAAAAACCTTTGCTACATCTGGCCCATATTCCCTTTAAATTTATAACAAAAAATAAATCTACAGCATTATTAACTTAATTTCGAATAACATTTTTAATTAATTTAAATATATAAAAAAAGAAATTAGTAAATTCCCACTTGCAATAAAAAAAGTTTTTTTTAAATTATGTTGTAATAATTATTAAGCTTGGCGTATAGAAATAATTATAATTAATTGTATAGATGAATTAATTCAAATAATGTAAGTTTAATTTTTTAATTAATTTTTTTTATTGTTTTTTAATTAATACATTTTTTATTTTTATAACTTTTAAAGTATATTTATTTATATTTTGAACTACTTCATTTATTTTATTTTATTTAACTTTATTTCCAATGGCATTTTATTTTATTTCCCTACCTCTATCATTGGAGGGTGTTGCTGTACCAGAGGTTGGCCATGAGTGGTGCTGGACTTACTTTGGCTCTAAGCTGGAATAATTTGCTAATGTTTTGAGTCCTTTTTTGGCTGAAGTAACTTTTAAAGTGCAATTTGTGAAGAGTAATACGTTTAGGCTTAGATTTACTAAAAAGTCACGCAACACAGTAAGACAACCTGTTGCCCTGAGTCACAGGGGGAGAGCAGGAATGTGCCACATCTAATAAGATATGGCACATTCCTGCTCTCTTCCTGTGCTGGCACACTGAGTGCTGCCTAGCACTTGAGCTACAGGCTAGATTGTTTTTGTGCAGGAAGGGACACTGTCCTGCACAAAAATAACCTTTAGAGGCATGTTTTCCCTTTTTGATGTGCTGTACAATGCAGCACATGTTAAAGAGTTAGAAAGTGGAGAAATTACGATTTGTTTCCTCATTACCCCTCTGTTGAGGAGGTGTACCCCTCCCATGTTAACTATCCTTAGTAAATCTAAGATTGTGTAAAAATCCATGGCTGGATGCAAGACAATACTTATGCTTGGCCCATGGATTGCAAAGGTGGCTTTGCATGGCTTAGTAAAGCTCACATAAGTCCTTGTGTGGTCTTGTGGGACACTCAGGAATGCAAAGGCTTTGTAAATATGTCCCTCAGTCTTTTGTGGGTGGGTGCTTGTCCCTCCATAAACCCTTCCCTAATGCACCCTAAAATCACTGTCAGAGGCATGCCCCTTTTTCTAGGCACTACTCCTGGTCCCTCTCACATTTACTACTTTGTACCAAACTTACATGTGTAGAGATCTCCCCATATAAAAGATAATAGAGGTGGAGATGGAGATTTACACTCAGATTTGTGAATAGAATTTTGAAGTACTTTGGTAGTAGTATACGAAGTAGTACTATGTAACTCTATTGTAGCTCTGCCGAACATACTACAAAACACAGTTTGAGAATAAGCGGCTTTATGTCTTTATCAGATTCTCAATATAATTCAAGCAGTGGATGCCAATGAAGGAAGGTGTAATATTCAGGTCCATATCATATAAAGCTGCACTGGCAGGACCTTGTGCTGTGTTGAAATGATGCAGAGCTACTTCTGCATCAGATTTTTTTTTGCTCTGTGTGGGATTAAATGAAGTCTGCAGCAGCCACCTCTGTTGTAAAGAGGTATGGCTAACCAAGAGAGTGTCAGTCTCATCCACCACTGGTGTGTACATGATTCCTCTTCAAAGAAAGCCTCTTGGGTGCACACACCATAGCCAGATCCAGAGCATTCTAGACCAGGCAACAATGGCACAGGCTGATGAAGGCCATGGTCTTTGCATGACTGTCACTGCACATCGTAAAGAGAGGGTTGTGTGACCCCAGAGAAGGAAGTCTGTTCTGGAGCCTTTAACAATTTAAAGGTACAACTGCTTTATTCCTAAAAAGGAAAATATTAAAAAAAGTAACAAAAAAGAGGTTTCATAATGAAAGTGATAAGCAAAGGCAGGTAATGCCATTTGTTCTACATTGGGCGCCCACATCATTGCATTATAGTCTTCATAGCATCATGGCCCTCATTATGACATTGGCGGTAAATCCCACTTAAGACCATGCTGACTGCTGCCAACATACCACCACGGCGGCGGTTATTCGTTCACAATATTATGACACACACAACCAATCCGTCACTATTCAGACACAAGTCAGCCACACCAAAGGTCAGTGCTAAACTGCTGGTATCAAAACCCACACAGTTACGCCAACTGAACAACGCCCATCACATTATGACCCACGAGTCACCATGGCGGACATTCAACCGCGGTAAACCATTGTTGGTACATACTGCAGCTCTCAAAATACACACACTCAAACAAAACAACACCACATTGGACAATTCAAACTACACACACCTGACACACATACGCACACCACACCTACACACCCACACCATTATAAAACACACACCCACACTACCCACAACCCTTTACCATTACAATTCATTGGCACAAGACTGACACCACGACCACATACAAGACCAGAGTCACACACCACCATCACCTATACACCACCAACGCGACCCACAATACACACCCCAACACATCACCCAACACACCCTCACCGACACAACTCACATGAAACCCTTGGCACCGCAAAGACACCCCAGATTCTCAGAGGAGGAGCTAAGGGTCATGGTGGAGGAAATCATCAGGGTAGAGCCACAGCTATTACAATTACTAAGAAGATAGAGCTATGGCAGAGGATCGTGGACATGTTCAACACCGTGGGACAGCACCCAAGAACCAGGGATGACATCAGGAAGAGGTGGAATGACCTACGGGGAAGGTACGTTCCATTGCAGCAAGGCACCAACACACTGTACAGAGGACTGGTGTTGGACCCCCATCTCCTCCCCCACAACTAACAACATGTGAGGAGCAAGTCTTGGCAATCATGCATCTTGAGGGCCTGGCTGGAGTAGCAGGTGGACTGGACTCTGGTAAGTCAACCCTTTACTACTATCAACCCCCTACCTGAATGCCATCCCATACCCCCACCCACACCCTCACTCCCATCAGTCCACCACCTCCCACACACCCCACCATCACATCCCACTCATCCCAATGCCAGGCCCTGAATGCCATACCAATGCATGGACACCACTCAAAGACCTGCATGGACACCTGTCACTAAAGCATGCATACTAGAGAGAATCAGCTAGCCCACCACATACCAATTTACACATGTGAAAGCTGCCAGGGCAAATATAACCAAACAGGGCAACCCACCGATGCACAAAATGTTACACACAGAAACAATAACACTGCATTTACATTCCCACAGGTACCCCAGCCAATGCCAGCATGATCCAGCCCCCTACACAAGAGACCCACAGTGATGACAGCAAATCTGGTCGCCAGATCTGGATGACCAACCTGGCCCATCAGGGACCTCTGGACTGTTGGTTACCCAGGCACAGTCACACACCACCACAGAGCCACCCCCATAAGGCAACACCACCACAGGACCCACCCAGCTTACCCACACCTCTGTCCCCAGGACACGTCAATCAGCAGTGTGTCCACCACTACAGGAACCCCAGGCTACACCTCACACCCAAGACAATCAGGGACCTGAGGTCAGTGGCAGTAGGCACACGGTTCAGGGGAAAGAGGCATAGGACAACAGGGAAACTGGGAGGAGTGCCAGGGCACAGACTCTCCAGGAGGCACTTACCGAGATCCTGGGAGCATACTAACATTCTCAGGATACACTGGCACAGATCCTGGCCAATGTGGAGGAGAACAGACAGCTGCAGGAGGGACAGTACCAGGGGATCAGGGAGGACTTGCAGGCCATCAACACCACTCTGGTCTCCATTGCAGGGGTGCTGGCAGACATGGCCAACATTATTAGGGAGCCAGATATCTGAACTGCCTTCCACCTCCACTGCCGCTAGTGGACAGGAGACCCCACCACAGGACCAACAGGCCATCAGCACCCCTCCCCCTGCAGAAGGAGAACCATCCCACAAACGTTCCCTGCAATCCAGGCCGAAGCCAAAGTCTATTGCCAAGACCCAGGCCAGGAAATGAGACTCTCCTAATTGTCACCCTGGTGTCCCTATCAGTCACCCTGTCCACCTTGAACTGCCATTGCTCCCCTTCCTATGTCCCCATGGACAATGCATCTGTGCTATCAATAGACTGGAACAATACTCTGGACTTTCCTCCATCATCATCCCAGCCCATTGCACTTGACCCTCTATGACTTAGCACTTAAATAAACACACTTTCAAAAAAAATAAGTATGGAGTATGTTAAACGTATTTCAGTATGTATTGGTTTAACCAGGTTCAGAAATTGCAATTCAACTGTACAGTAATGTTTACATAGGAAAGACCTGTAGTTGGCTGCAGTGATCACACCAGGAGCGATAGTGGAGCACCAACATCTGCAAAATGAGTTACCAAAGGGTACAGTGAGTGGGCATAGAAGTGGGAAATGACAGCATGCCAGTGACAGAGATAAACCATAAAATGACAATGAAATTTGAATTTGCACTGTCTTACCTGTGTTTCACTGGAAGTATTCTCGAATCACTGCAGTTCTGTTGTACTTGTCCTCGTCCACTGTCCCTCCTTGTACCTCACTGTCCACAGGTTCCACTGCTGCCACACGGTCATCTCCAGCCTCCTCCCCCTGCAGAAAAGGCACATGGCGTCTGAGGGCGAGGTTGTGCGACACGCAGCATGCAACAATTATCTGGCAGACCTTCTTCTGTGAGTAGCACAGGGATTCACCTGCTAAATGGAGGCACCGAAACCTTGTCTTCAGGAGGCGAAAGGTATGTTCGATAATCCTTCTTGTTCGCCCATGTACCTCATTATAACGTTCTTCTGCCCTTGTCCTGGGATTCCTCCAGGGTTGATAGCCATGATATCTTTGGGTAACCAGAGGCACCTGCAAATATCGAGAGACAACATTTAGGCACACACTATCCCATATGGCCTACACATTACCCATACCCCAACATCTACTGGGTGGGAACCAGGGCTCACCTATTAGCCACATCCTGTGCCTCTGTAGTTGGGCCATCACATTTGGAATGCTTCTATTCCTCAGGATATAGGCATCATGCACCGACCCTAGATACTTAGCATTGACATGGGAGATGTACTGGTCCACCAAGCACACCATCTGGACATTCATTGAGTGAAAACTCTTTTGATTTTTGAACACCTGTTCATTTTGACGGGGGCAAATGCAATATGTGTACCATCAATTGCCCCAATGATGTTGGGGATATGTGCCATTGCATAGAAGTCAGCTTTCACTATGGCCAAATCCTCCACCTGGGCGAAAACAATGTAGCTGCACACGTGTTTGATCAGGGCAGAGAACTCTCTGGTCAGCACTATTGAGAACATTGGCTGTGACATTCCTGCTGCCAAGTCCACTGTCAATTGGAAAGAACCAGTTGCCAAGAAATGGAGCACAGATAGGGCTTGCACAAGAGGGGGATCCCATTGGGGTGATGAATAGCAGATATCAGGTCAGGCTCCAGTGGGCACACAGCATTGTGATTGTGACCCTGTCAAGTCTATAGGTGAGGATAATGTGCCTGTCCTCTATTGTTGCCAAGTCTACCAGGGGTCTATGCACAGGGGTATGTCTCCATCTCCTATTCAACCACAGTGGTAGCAATCTATGGGGCAAAAGAGTGAGGAGACGGTCACAAACTGTACATCGTAGCCACAACAGTACAATGCATGTTAAATTCCTATGTATAAGTGGCATTTGTCCTGTATGTCCAATTTTGAACTGTGTAGCAGTTAGTATCCAGGGCCTGCCCCCCCCCACTGAAATGGTATCCACCCGCCATTTTCTATGTGATCACTCACTTGACCTTCAACAAGAGAGGACCTACACTGCATGTGCTGCTAATAAATGTGCTGCTGTGACATGTGTCTGGAACCTACCATGGCTCGTGTGACTGGGGAAAGGGCCCCTGCCTTCACCTCAACTGAGTTGGAGGGACTGGTAGATGGGGTCCTACCCCAGTATGGACTGATGTATGGGCCTCCAGACCAACAGGTGAGTACACTGTGAGCACGATGCATGGGGCATGAATGCATCGAGTGGTGTGTGTGAAGGGCTCGTGTGGGGGGGTTGATGTTCCCTGGGGGCCCTGTGGGTGCATATGGCGATGAGAAGGGGTATGGTGGGCCATAACTGTAATGGCCAGGACGGTCTGACTGATACCTTTTCCTGTGTGTATTTCTCTGCAGGTCATCGCACATCAAAAGAAGGGTATGTTGCGTGCCATCGCCAAGGAGGTACGGACCTTGGGGGTCTTCGTCAGGCAGAGCACCCACTGTGACAAATGGTGGGAAGACCTGAGATGCTGGGCATGGTAGACAGCGGATGCCCAGCTGGGGATGGCCTCCCAACGAGGAAGAGGTGCTGACCCTCCCTGATGGCCCGCATACTGGCAGTGGCCTATCCAGAGCTGAATGGATGCTTGAGGGCATCACAGCAGCCACAAGGGGGTGAGTACAGTGCCCATCATTACAACTTATGCATGGTAGGGGGATACCCGGGTGGGGGATGTGTGTCAGTGGGTAGCCCTAGGCAAGGCCTGACTTTGCAGAGTGGTTCCCTCGTTGAGCATGGTTCTGTAGTGATAATCCTGTTACCTAGCTTGTAGGCATCCACCACTGGTCAGGGCTGTGTGGGTCCTAGGTGTGCTGCAGTTGGGGGTATGTGCCCCTCCCCATGCCTGGTGGCCAGCATCACAACAGGTAGTGCACTGCATAGTGTGTAGGGCTGTTCCGTGTGTGTGACCGTGGTGAGTACGCCAACGGTGGTGTTGGAACAGCCATTGACCGAGTGTATCCTTTGTCTCTTGCCCCCTTTTTGTTTTGTCACCCTGTCCTTATGTGCACTAGCATCATTTGGCAGAGGAGCAGGGGCATGGGAGATGGAGGGACCTGCATCCCACAGGACCCAGGAGGCAGAGTCCACCAACAGTGAGGGCTCCAGTGGGATGGAGGGCGAGGGGAGCATCACCACAGAAACAGGAGGGGACAATTCAGACACAGATACCTCCTCCGATGGAAGCTACCAGTACAGTACTGAGCAGCCCCTCAGTGAGTTCCCCATGCCCGCTCACTCAGGAGGAGTGGGTATCTCCTTTTCCCCAGGCACCTCAGGCCCTGCCCCAGTTAGCCCTGCTGCCCTGAATGCAGAGGCTATTGACCCCCTGCGATCCATCTCTGTATGGCAGTCAACCATTGCGAATGTCATCCAGGGGCTGGGTGCCCCGATGCAGCAGACTAATGCATTCCAGCAGGGCATTCACACTGGCTTGGCGGCCCGACAGAGATCAATCCAGGCTCTGGTCTCCTTTCTGATGGCAGCCATTGTCTCTGTTTCCACCCTCCCCCTCCAACTTCCTCTTCCCAAACCCATTCCCTTCAACCCCAACCTGTCCCAAGCACACAGGCAGACGAGCATGCCACAAGACAACACACAAGAGTGGCTCAGGCAAACACAAGCACCACACTACATCCCACAGGCACTCACACAAACATGATCCAGATGCAGACATACCAACATCCACTGCGTCCACTGTGTCCCACTCCTCCTCCTCCTCCACCTTCCTCCCAGTTGCATCTACACTCACACCTGCAGGCACTACACCATCAACCACTACCAGCATCACCACCACACCTAGCAGAACACACACCTCACTTGGAAACACCACTACAACAGCCATGCACACGTCCCCTGTGTCTTCTCCCACTGTGTCTGTCACCCCCCCTCCCAAGGTACACAAACGCAAGCACTCAGACACCCAACAGCCATCCACCTCACAATAGCATCCAGGCCATGCACCTGCACCCAAACTCAGCAGACAGACACCTCCTACAACCAGTCCCTCATCCCCCACTCAAACCTTCTCCCTTTTCCTACCCCAGTGTCCCTAAGAAGTTTTTCCTCTCCACCATTGACCTCTTCCCTACCCCCAACCTTCACATTTGGCCAGGGTGTCAAAAACCCAGGCAAGCACCTCAGCCACCCAGTCCACGGGACCAGTAGTCTCTACACCCACTCGTGGTGGGAAAGGATCCAGGGCACCAGCCACCCTAAAAAAGAGTGTGCCAGCCCCAGCTGCTGCCAGGAAGGGCAAGGAGCCTGCCACAAGTGCTACCAGGAAAGGCAAAGTGCCTGCCCCATGTGCTGCCAGGAAGGGCAAGGAGCCAGACCAAAGTGCTGCCAGGAAAGGCAAGGAGCCAGCACCAGCAGGCAGGAAGGACCAGGGGCCTGGTGCAGGGACTCAGTCGGAGCCCCCACCACCAACCATAGTTGTGCAGCCGTCCGCAGCTGCAGGGGATGGGCTGGAGCCTCCCCCCCACCACCACCAGCAGCAGCAGCACCGCCACCACCAGTGGGCAGCCATCTGAGGCTGCAGGTGATAGGCTGGAGCCTCCCACCACCACCAGCAGCAGCACCACCACCAGCAGCAGTAGCAGCACCACCATCTCCAGTGGGCAGCCGTCCGAGGCTGCAGGGATGGGCTGGAGATTCCCCCCACCACCACCAGCAGCAGCACCAGCAGTGGGCAGCTGTCCAAGTAGTTTTTTCGTTCAATTTCTGTCTTTCTACCCCTTTTATTCATCTGTTCCCATCGCTCTGCACTCTCCCCATAAGATAACCCTTCCTTTTCTTGCTGTCAACTCTTTCATGATATCTATGTCCATCCTGGTTGTTCATTTTTTATTGGAGAAATTTAGTATCAACAAGTTGAAAGACATACCAAATAACATATGCCAAATCGACCAGAAAGTTTTGAAAGAGGAAAAAAGGGAGAAAACAGTAAAAAATGTTAAGGGTGACAAACAAAGATAGAGCATAGAGTGCAGATGGCATCATAAATGACCAGTCATCAAGGATAGAAGACAATAACATTATAATGATGACAACTCATGACCAGCCCGCACCCAACACAACCATCCCCTAGGGGGACCCAAAATCCTTTTCAGCCCAGTTCTACATTCATCATTATCTGATAGAGACATCTCAAATGAGCACATATTCAAGAATTCATGCCACCAAAGAATAGGACTAGAAGCCTCACTTAAATGCCAAAGTTGAGGCGACATCAATCTAGCCAGAGAGATGGCAAAAAATATATAGGATTAAAGGTTAGGAAGGATCAAAGGAGAATGTCCCAATTTTATTAACTTAAGGTCCCCGACATTATCAACAGGATTGAGCTTCACCATGATTGTATCCCTGTCATTCCTTATATACAAACAAGCTGCAAAGATATGAACACCTTCTGCTCCCTCTGTTTCACACCAGAAGCATTTCCTATATTGTCTCTACTTCATTATGTGAAGACAATAAGCCATGTAATAAAAATCATTGATAAACTTGATATGATTTACCTTGACCATAGAGACATTAAGTACACTCTGCACAAGAGAATTAGTATACTTAGGGCCATATTTATACAGAGGTGGTATGGCGCAGCCCGGTGCTGCACCAAAACTGGTAGCGCCATGTTGCAACATTTTCTGAAACGCAGGAATGTGCAATATTTACACAAATGCAGCACATCCCTGTGTTCTCCCTAGCGTTGGCGCTAAATTTAGCTGCAACCGCCAACGCAGACATCCTTGCACCATAGTTCAAGGGTATTGGCATTGAAGGGGATGATTGTTTATGTGCAGGAAGATGTCCCTTCCTGCACATAAACAATTTACAATGGTGATTTGTTACTTCTATGTGTATTGCAAAATGTAGAACACATAGAAGTAGCAAATTATCATTATTGAATGATTGTTTATGTGCAGGAAGGAGCACCTTCCTGCACATAAACAATCATTCATGGCATTGTGCTCTTTCTAAGTGTCCCTCAAACATACTCAAAGCACAAAAGAAGAGAAATAAAGGTATTTCTCTGTTGTTGTGCTATAGTAGGGCCACTGCTGAGATGGTGTTAGTTTTTGGTGCAGCCACAGATTTACAAATTCTTGTTAATCTGGGGCAGCATCAAAAGCAATGGGTGTTACAGTGAAATGCCCACAGCAACACCCATTTCACACCCCTCTGCTGCAGAAAACTGAAGGAGGCATTAAGACAAAAAAAGTGGTGCACAGCGCCACTGGAGAGTCACAAAACGTGAAGCTCCTATGGCACTAGTGGCTTGTAAATATACCCCATAGTGTCAAAAAGAGTCACCCTGATGTGCCTACTCGAATTGTCAGTTCTGAGTTGAAATGGGTCAGTCCTATGATCAACCTTCACCAGGGAGATCATTTTGCAAGTAAAGCTAATATTCCCCTTGTGAGGGATTCTCATCAGATAATCGGGGAAATTATTCTGGGCACAGCAAATTTCAAAAGAAAGCCTTGAGACTGCTAAGAAAAGAGAGAACTGTAAATTTCTAACAAAAATCCCACCTGAGGGATCAAGAACCATTGCTGCAGAATCTCGTAGGATGAGTATTTCACCCTCACATAGTTACCCCAAAGTAAGGAGTTTAGAGGCCTCCCAACACTCAAGAAAGCTACGTTGGTAGAACAGAGGCATATAAGGATTATAACCTCGATGAGTATATATTCAGAAGAGTGATATCTGGAAAAATATTTTTAAGATAGGTCCAGATCATATGAAACCGCCTCATGGTCTTAAACTTAGTCCTCTTGAAGTACACAGCATTGATGATACCTGCTGATGGCACAAGAGCATCCCCCTGCAGCAGATAATATGGAAATATACACCCCAGAGACCATGGTTTACTCCCAAGGGCCATAGTGATTTGAGATATAAAAGCAGCCAGGTAGTATACCTTTAAAATCAGTAAGGATACCCTGCCTAGGTAATTGAAGAAACTGTGTACTACACTGGGGTTTCTTTTACTCCCAGGTGATTTTTTGCCAACACAAGTTGATTTTGCTAAAAAAAAAATCTTGTGAAGATAGAGAGGCATACACCTATAAAGATGGACATATGAAGGTAGAATGACCATTTTCATGAGTGTATACCTCCCAATCAATCCCAGATGTTGTTTGTTACAATTATTAAAAAATTTGAATGAGTGTTTAAAAAATGTATCAGAATTATACTCAATGATCTCCTCCATCTGTAAGGACAATTCATCGCCCTGTTATGCTTCCGACTGCACTTACTGCATATATTGAGCAGGAGAAGGGTCATTGATTAGACCTGCATTTTGTCCAGCTTCTGCTTATAGCCAAGAAAAAAGATTCCTCCAATAGAGATGCTGTTGTAGTAGAGGATAAAAGAGCTCTGTCATCTGCTTAGACTAGAACTTGAAGATCAAGCACATTTGTGCAATTAACTAGTAGACTCCATCAATTTAAGACGTTGTAAAAAAGGCTCAATATAGAGAGTAACAAGCTGGGGGAAGAGACTACACTCCAACAGTGTGCTTCTGATGATTTATATTAGGTCCAAGAGAAAACTGGAACAGAGAATCCTAGCTTTCAGCCCTTCATATAGTTGCCGAGACTGGGATATAAACTGTAGGTCAAATCCAGAAGTGCTCATGATGGCCCACAGAAATGGCCATGAGACCTGATTGAATGCCTTTTTTGCATCAAGCATTATCTTTCCGACAGGGGCCTCATCAGCCAAAGTTTCCTCCAAGGCAGTGATTTCCTTGTTGACATGTGAGGTCACGTCACGTCTGGGTATAAATCTGTGTTGGTTCTGATCAACTAAACTAGAAATCACCAAAGATAGTCTGTTGGCCAAAATCCGGGTATAAATCTTGGAGTCGGCATTAATCAATGAGATTGTGTGGTATGAACCACATTGCGTGGGGTCTTTTCCTCTTTTAGGGAAAATAACATTATTAGTGTCTCCCCAAGAACCAGGTACCCGACCCAAAGAATCAAGGGCCAGATGTAGGAAGGAAGCAATTTGCGAGTTGCAAATTGCGAGTCCTTCCGACTCGCAATTTGCAACTCGCAAATTGCTATGCAGTACGGTGTCTCAGACACCGACTGCAACTCGCTATGGGGTCGCAATGACCCACCTCATGAATATTCATGAGGTGGGTCGCAAATTGCGGCCCTATAGCCAGTATAGGCACTCGCTAACATGGAGGCCTGCTGTAGTCAGCAGGCCTCCATGTTAGCGACCTGCTTTTCAATAAAGCATATATATTTTTTTTTTAAATGTAGCCCGTTTTCCCTAAGGGAAAACGAGCTGCATTTCAAAAAATCCGAAACCTTTTGTTTCGGCTTTTTCAGGGCAGGGAGTGGTCCCTTGGACCACTCCCTGCCCTGAAAAAATATTTTGGGGTCCATTCACAAAGGGGAAGGGGTCCCATGGGGACCCCTTCCCGTTTGCGAATGGGTTACCATCCACTTCAAGTGGATGGTAATTGCGACTCCATTTGCGACCGCATAAGCGGTCACAAATGGAATTGCATACCATTGCGAATCGCAAATAGGAAGGGAACACCCCTTCCTATTTGCGATTCGGAAATGCATTTTGCGAGTCGGTAACGACTCGCAAAATACATTTCTGCATAGGAAACACGCATTTGCGAGTCGCAAACGGCAAATTTTGCCGTTTGCGACTCGCAAAGTGCTTCCTACATCTGGCCCCAAAAGAGGTAAAAAGCTCATAAAGGACCAATGTTAAAGCAAGTGACAAGACGACATAGAATTCTACAGGAATTGGGTCTGGACCAGAGGCTTTACCCTTATCTAATTGACTCTTTGCTCTTCCAACTTTGAGCACTGTTAAAGGCTCTTCCACTCTTAACTGATTTGATAGAGTTAATTTATGATGATGATATGCCTCAATTTGGTGGTTACCCCCGTCAATAAAAGAAAAACAGTCCTCCTGATAAGTAATTTGAAAGAATCGACTGAATTTTTCCCTAATGCACTGTTGATCAACAACCTGTTCCCCTTTGTCATTAACAATCTTCTGAAAGGCATTGGTGTTTGCTCTGTCCTCAACCTTAAAGGAAAGTAAACATCTGATTGCCTTGTTATTTTCAGAGCTAAACAATTGCTTAGCCTGAATCATCTTGATAGATCTATCCCATAGACCTTTCCTAAGGGCAGCTTAAGAGGTCGCAAGTTGTTCTGACAGCAATGTAAACCTCTGCCACTCTTTGCTGATTATACTCGACACCATGCTATATGCAAAGGAACCAAAAGGAGAGTGCATTGGAAAGTATTGTTCCCTCCTGCTAGAGCCTAGCTGGGTGTTTTGTGCTTGCCTTAGTGATTTTTTGGAGCATACGATCATCAAAATACAGGCTAATATTTCTGGGTCACAACACTTCTCCAGTTCATCGGAAATGTAAGGGTAGATTTCAATCCTTGTGGTCCTAAATTGTATTTGTTTCTGGTTCCTCCTGTTGATGAGGTGGTGTCCACCTTCTCTGTGAATTTGGATCCCCCACAGCATTCTTCAAACGTGTTAAAATTAGTAGCAGATATTATTGGCCCAGGTTACCACGATCTGTTTAGTTAATTTCTTCATGCAGGGATATTTCCAAAGGAGTGAAAACGAGCTAATATAATTTTCCTTCCTCAAAAAGGCCAATGTAGACCCAGATTCCTTGGCTAATTTCAGACCTGTTTCCCTACTTCTACTGGTGGCTAAGGTCCTAGAAAGATTGGTGTTCAGAAGCTTACCTCTTTCCTGAATGATAACAATCTGCTTCACCCCGCTCAGTTGGGGTTTAGAGCTTGACACTGTACTGAGGTAGCCTTACTTAAGATTTCGGAGTCCATTAAATTTAGTTTGAATATTCAACACGGTTGATCATAACATCCTGCTGCACAGGCTTGAGCACCTGGGTGTTGCATACTCGGCTCTTGGTTGGCTGAGCTCCTTCCTGGTGGAACGGGAGCAGGTAGTTTGGATTAAAACATATGCCTCAGACATGAAGGGTCCAAGATGGGGAGTGCTGCAGGGTTCTTCCCTCTGCTGTAGTCTGTTTAATATCTATATGGTTCTCATGGAATTTCTGGTGGAATCTTATAATATCAGAGTCATCTTGCATACAGATAATGCTCAACTCCTGCTCTTGTATGATGGGGACTCAGCAGGGACCAAAGATGCTTTCCCATGGTGTGTGGGGCAGTGCTGGACTAACGGAGAGTCAATAAACTGCAATGCAACACGGATAAGATGGAAGTCTTCCTCTTTGTTTGTGATACTTTTCCAGGGTGGACTGGAGCATGACCCAAGATTGCTCCTCCCTCACCTCCCTCCACGACAGTGGCAAGAAAATTGGGGTCATATTTGAGACTCAACTCTCATTTGGGGCTCAAATGTCAGTTGTAGCCAAATCTTGCTTCTGGATCTTACACATGCTGAAAACATTCTTACAATATCACCCACACTTTACTCAGGTGATGTGGTCTCCCGTTTAAAGGCAGTGCATTGGAGGCTCCGCTTCACAGTTGTAGCTGCCAAGGTGGGAAACCATCTTTCCGCTTATGTAAGATCCATCATGGCAAAGGACAAATTAAAAAAACAAACCTGAAAACATTCTTGTTTAAACAGCAGCACCCTAACTGCATTGTCCTTTACTCCTTTGCTAGTACCTTAAGCACTGGAACACTATTCCAAGTAGCTGTGTGCTATACAAGTAAATCTCATTCATTCATTCTTTCATTCAGTTCTCCGCAATACCTGATTCCTTGCATTGATATGTGGCAAAGTTTAGTGTATACCCCCAAGTGCATTTGTTAAACATTGGGGGTCCAGATTTACCATGTTTTGGTGCAGGGCAGCGCTGCAATCCTTCTTGCTGGAATGCCCTGCGTCAAAACAAAAGGGCAGGAATGCACCATATCTATGAGATACAGTGCATACCTGTCCTTTTTCCCTGCCGTGGCACACACATTGTTGCCATTTTGAAGCATTTGAAGGTTTACAAAGCCTTGTAAATCTGAGAATGCATCACAATCCATGGGTGTTGTGTGAGAACACCGATGCAACACTCACAGAAATGCCTTCCCGGTGTAAAGTAAGGTAACGCAGTGACTTGCGCTGTTTTGCCTTACTCCATATCTACAAGGCCATGTAAAGCCATGTAAAGCCAAGCAAAGTGGCTTTGTGTGATCTTGTAGATATGGGTCAGCAGCCTGTTCCACCAATGTATTAAAAAAAATAATAATCAGCAGTGCAGGCCTCTTGTAAATATGGGCCCTGGTTTCTAGATGGCACAGGTTTGCACTCTGTCCAAGTAGGGACCACGATCCTAGTCAGGCAAGTAAGATACACATTTAGGGTCAGATTTAAAAAAAATTGGCACACAGAAGCACTGCAAAGTGGCTTTGCGTGGCCTTGTAGATATGGGTCAGCAGCCTGTGCCACCAATGCGTCAAAACAAGTGATGCACTGGTGGTGCAGGCCACTTGTAAATCTGAGCCTAGAAGTGTACCTGTGCTCATCCTCTGTTAGATTGGCATAGAGTAGTTAGGCTAAACTTAAGAGTCAATGTGTAAAGTATTTGTGCACACACACAGCAACACAGTGAAAATACCACAACACAACTCTACACCAGTTAGAAAAATAGCCAATATTTATCTGAGTCAAACAAGAGCACAAAAAATTCAACATAGACAAGTCAAGTCATGAATTTTGATTTTTAAAGGTTAAATCAAAATGCAGTACTGGTTCTGATGCATCGATGCTGCGTCGGCCAAGCCGGGCTGCTTTGAAAGCCAGGTGGTTATGTTGCGCAATTGGCGAGCAGTGCCTGCGGCTATAGAGTAGGCAGTAGCAAAGTGGTGTTACTGTAGTGGAATGTGTAGGTTCCAAGTGACGCTTGTGTTGTAGCACCTCACTCACCTCCAAGGTTCTATGACTGGATTTGGTGCCACTTGGCAAAGCAGGACTCACAACAGAGGAGCTCAGGTGCTCGTAGCAAGATGCAGGTGAAGTCTTTGATATCACTGAGACTTCAGAAACAGGAAGCAAGCTCAGTCAGGCCCTTGGAAAAACTTTACATTGCAGGATTTAGAAAGTTAAATCCAGTCCTTTTACTACCAGGCAAGAAGTAGCAGGCGGCAGGCTAACACACCAGAGCAAACAGTAATGTGGCAGTCCCTCATGACAGCACAGCGGTCTTTCTCGCTTTTAGAATGTCCTCAGTACCAAAGAGTCCTGAGTAAATGGTATCAGATGCCCAGCACTTATACCCAAAAAGGATGTTAATGTAGGGGTAACTTCAAAATAATTCTCTGTCATGCACAGGGATCTCTTTCTACCCAACCCTGGCTCCAGACTACCAGTAGGGGGTAATCAGCTCTTTGTGTGAGGGCAGAACACAACCTATTTAGGTAAATTCAGGTAAATTTGAACTACCTCTCCCTGCCCAGGATGGCTATCAGTATGGGGATGAAGGCAAATGTATCTCCTGTCACACCCAGCCCTTACTGAACCCAGACAAGTATTCAGAGGCAGGCTAGGGCACAGACTGGTTAAAGTAAGAACATGTCAACTTTCTGGAAGTGGCATTTTCAGATCTGTAAATTAAAAATCAGCTTTACCAAACATGTGTTTTTAAATTGTGAGTCCAGAGACACCAAATTCCTTATTCCTATCTTTTCCCAATTGTAAATTACACTCAAAATATGTTTCAGTGTAACCCCAAAGTTAGCCTACGGGAGAGCTAGCCATTGGTATATTGAAAAAATAATTTAAGAGTTTTTAACTGTTTGGACATGTTAAACTTCAAAGTACATGCCCAACATTTTAAATACACTGCACCCTGCCCTTGGGCTCACTAGGGTCCACCTTAGGGGTGACTCGCGTGTAAAACAAAAAAGGAAGGTTTGGGCCTGGCAAGTGGGTACACTTGCCAGGTTGAAGTGGTTGTTTAAACTGCACACACAAACACTGCAAGTGCGTCAGGCCTACTATTAGCATTTGACTGAGAGGCCCTGGACACACAGAGTGCACTCTATTAGGGACTTACCAGTAAACCAAATATGCCATTCATGGAGGTGTCAGTGTTACCATAATTTAGACACAGAGCACATGCACTTTAGCACTGGATATCAGTGGTAAGGTGCCTTGAGTCCTAAAGCCAAGAAAAACGGGGCCAGGAAAAATAGACGAGGAAGGCTAAAAATCTGAGGATGACCCTACAGAAAGGGCCATCTCCAAAAGCATCCTATACAAAGATAATGGAAGTGGAGCCAATGTTATGCTCTAGATAATCTTTCTGATGATTTTTTGTCAAATGAATATATTCATCTTCAAGGAGCAGTCTCCAATCAAAGGTCCAAACACAAAGCCTATGAGTTTGGGGAGGCTGTTTAATTTGGATGAACTGAGGTAGTGATTTGTGATCTGATATTATTCCCAGGTTTGCCTGGATATTAAGGCCTGGTAAAGAGAATAGCTGATAAGAAACATGTCAATCTATGAAAAAGAAGAGTAGATTGTGAATCCAAACTCACTGAGTCGACAGCTATGCTAGATGGTAATCAACGCATAGGAGGTCAATAATTGTAAAGATGCTGCCTCCCCCAGTAGCCGTAGTTAACATCCCGCAATGCGAAGAAACAATCCACTTGTATAAAGTGACATTAATGTCACCACATATAATAAGAGGCTCAGGCCATTATTGCAGAACATCCAGCAAGCAATGTAAAATTGTTGGGTCTTCCTCATTTGGGCCCTAGATTATGCATGCAGTAAATCGAATAACCTCTGTGTAGATTATCTCAATAATCTATTAGCTGTTAAAGTGCAGTTTTCACCCCAAGAGAACCCATTTATTGTCCTGCACCAGAAACGCAACTCCCTTCTGGCCAGAAGTAAAACTATAAGTACACAGGACTCGATAAGCCAGCTCCTTCAACAACAGAGTTTGAGTCCTGGAGCTGCGAGTCTTCTGTAGGCATATAGGGGCACATTACAACATTGACGATACGTGTCGGATACCGCTGCAGCAGCGTATGCCAAAAGACAGTCGCTGCGGCTAACATCCGACTGCCAAATTATGACCACAGCCAGATTTCCTCCACAAGAAAGGTGGAAATCCTGCTGTGGCCATACTGGCGGATGGTGTTAAGGTAGCGCTGATGGCCCGTACCCACGCAGAAGGCGACAGATCCGGTAAATTATTAGCATGGCTCACAAATAATGAACGTCGGAACCCTCCCATAGGTGCCATTCGTCTGGAAACAGGATTGATAGTTAATACACAGGTGGAGATAAACAATGCTTTTAGAGAGTACTACAGCTCATTATACCAGGCGCTTCCTCCACCTACTAATGCACAACTAAGTGACTTCTTTAGTGGCATCACCCTGAATCGCCTAACAGCCACACAGGTGACAGAGCTAGACAGACCGATAGACATAACTGAAATCCAACAAGCACTGCAACAATTAACACATGGCAAGGCACCCGGCAGTGATGGTATACCCATTGAATACTACAGCACGTTTCCATCCCAGACATTAGCCCCATACCTAGCGATGCTAAAGGAGGCTCTAAAATGGGGCCATCTCCCTGACATGTGCCGCGAGGCGCTGATAGCGGTACTACCGAAAGCAGGCCGCGACCCATTAGACGTTCGCTCATATAGGCCATTATCGTTGCTAAACACAGACTGCAAACTACCCGGCAAAATACTAGCCAACCGCCTGCTTCCATGCGTTTCAGAGTTGGTCCATCAAGACCAATTGGGCTTCATCCCTGGTCGCAATACGTTCAGTAATATTAGGAATTTACTGCGCCTGATGGGAAACTCCCCTGAAGGCGAATGGCACCAAGTAGCAGTTTCACTAGACATAGAAAAAGCGTTTGACACGCAGGATGGCCTTTCCTGACAGAAACACTTTGTCGCCTGGGCTTCGGGCAAACTTATATTGGCTGGGTGAGAGTGTTATACTCTAGTCCAACGGCTAGGGTCAGGACGGGTGACACGATCTCCGAGACATTCAACATAGAAAGAGGTACCAGACAGGGATGCCCATTGTCCCCGCTCTTTTTCGCACTAGCTATCGAGCCACTGGCCGCCCGTCTCCACACAATGGCCCCTGCCTGGGGCATCCTGGATGGCCGAACACATCGAATAGTATCCCTATATGCAGACGATGCCTTGATTTTCCTCCGAGATCACGCTGAGGCCCTGCCAGGCCTATTGGATCTCTTACAAAAATTTGGCTCGGTGGCCGGGTTGATGGTAAACTGGGCAAAATCGTGCATATTCCCTATGCGCCCGGTCCCCGAAGTATTTAGAACGCTATCAAGCCCGGGTGATCTGAAATGGTGCTACACCACATCTAAATATCTGGGTATAAATATATATCATGATAGTCGTGATTTAAGAGATGGTAACCTTGGCCAAGTGATCAGATCAACTAGGGGCTCCCTGCCCCTCTGGTGCTCACTCCCACTGTCTCCAATGGGCTGAGTGGCCATAGCAAAGATGATAGTACTACCGCGCCTCCTTTATTTATTCATGGCACTGTCGCTGGTACTGCCTGGCTCCTTCTTCAAACACTTTAACAGTTTACTAACGGATCTAATATGGGGCAATGACCGTAGATGTGTCGCGTTAACCAAAGTACTTCAACCGCTTAAACTGGAGGGACTGGGGGCCCCCAGATTCTAAGCCTACTACGCAGCTGCCCAGTTACAATGGATATCTAATTGGATTGGGAACCCCACCGGCGCAGAAGCACAGAGGGTGTTACTAGACCTAGGTAGTACCGAGGTTCTACAATATCTCATGAACTGCGTCGGTCCCAAACACACCCGCAACATGCTACTGACCACTGCGCACTGGGCTTTGGGCCGATTTGCACCGCTAGGCGATTAAAACCCACAATACTCCCCTAGGATCCCACTGTTGGCTCAACCGACACTGGCAAAAATAGCGACTAAGGTGGGTCTGAACACATGGGGAAGCAGAGGCATACACACAATTGGGGACATTTACAATGATGGGCAACTCCAAACATATGAGGCACTGGCTGACAAACATGCGTTAGGTCAAGGTGGCTTCATAGCTTATGGAGCAGTGCGACAGGCGATGCGAGCATGGTGGAAAAGCGGCAATTTGGAACCTGATGTCTCCCCCTTGCTCCACGAGCTGTTGGGGAACATAAACCGTCCCAACAAGCATATCGAATATATACAACATCCTCACTACCCAGACCGAACACAAACGGGAACAGGCAAAAAACTGATGGGATTGCGTGTTACCTGAACCCCTAACGCTAAACTCATGGGAACAAGCTATGAAAATGATTTACGAAGTGTCCCGCAATCCCCGCTTCCGGTACATGCAGTTTAATTACGTGCATCAAACATACTTATCACCGCATCGCATAACGCGCATGTTCCCCCGATCGCCACAGACATGCCCCAGATGTGGGACAGAAGAGGCCACTTTCTATCATATGACATGGGAATATTCCCCAATTCGAAATACATGGATCGCCATAATAACTTTACTAGCCGATTGGACAGACACTACACTATCCCCCAGCCCTGAATTATGCCTACTGGGCATAGGACCTTGTCCCAAAAAACGCAAACATATCAATGTATCGCCCTGGCATTAGTGCTGTACAGGCGCCTCATAGCCATGCAGTGGAAAGCGCTGAGTGCTCCCAGCGTCGCCCAATGGCGGGAGGAACTGTTACGATGGGCTAAAGCAGAAGCGCAGACTCTGCAGAACGTATTGGACAAAGGTATCCTGGTTAAAGGCCTAGATACTTGGAACTCGTTTGTGATAGCGGCAGAAAACAAAGATGATGAACGCCCTCCCTAAAAAATAACAAGAAAATGATATTACCTGACATTTCAGTAGGAACTCTAAAACATCAATACAGATGCTCACTGACACAAACACGATAGGTTGTAAACCAATATAAACATTGTAATACGCCTTGTGGAATGACCCGGATGCACCGCTGGGGGGTTGGAATGCGCAGCCACGTGGTGGACTCTGAGGTACGGGGGGCCGCCGGTCTCCCCTTCTCGGTCCGTTATTTCTGCACCGTCGCCCTCACCTCGAATGAGGGCTGGACCCCTGCTTTTTCCTAGAAATCCCGTGGGGGTCGCGGGGGTGGCGGTGACACTTTGATTGGGATGTGGGCTTGCTGCGATGCTGGAGATGGTGGTTGCACCCCTCCTGGTGCCTGGCTCTTCCTGCCTGCTCTCCGTTCCCCCTCCCACCCCCCCGGCTGCGCTCGCCTGACCCGCTCTAGCTCTCCTCTTTAGGTCTTCCCTCTAACTTTTTCAGTTTCTCTAATAACGTTCTACATGGTGAACCAATTGCGTACCTCAAAAGTACATTCTCTCATACCCCCGTTAGGAGATTGAGTGCCCGCACAGGACTAGTAGATTGTGCAAACAGGACAATTACTTTGTACATATATGCTGAAACATAATGTAATCACCTGTATTTTTTCTCGAATGTTGCCAGTTGGCTGATAAAGCAATAAAAACATATTTAAAAAAAAAAAAGGTAGCGCTGATACCACCAGCAGCGCAACGTCAGTAGACCGCCGCCAGCCGTATTATGTCAAATAATACGGCCTGGCGGTGATCTGCTGGCAGGCGCTGCTGGCGGTAGCAGCTCCCCGTCCCCTGCCGGAAGACCTCCTGGAAGCAAACAATATAGCTGTTCAACACCAGGGATAGACACGAAGACCAATCCCCTCCTGATGTGCACCAGAAAGAAAATGAAAACAAAAAGAATAGACCCAGTAATCAGGAGAGAAGACAGGGCCCAAAAGAAGAAAAGGAAAGTTGCCCCCCCCCCAATTTATACTGAAAACATGGAAACAATTGAACCCTTATTTTAGGGCCTTAAAGCTACCCGAAAAAGATACCCAAAAGAAAGCCACAGGACAGCCACCCAGGCAAGAGAAGGAAAGCAAAGGCAGCAAGTCATTTTGCTGGCTGCCATATATGTAGCAGCTCAGCAACCTTTGCGCCATCAAACATCAAAACAAAAGTACAGTTGAGCTACACGCTTCATCCGCAGTGTAGCTGGTTCAATAATAGAGTCTGTTGCACCAGTGATTTGTAGGGCAGGAATATGCTTACAGAACTGCTACCTACAAAACACTGTTTTTTGGCAGAAGTCCAAACATATAAAAAACTCAGCTCCCAGGCTCTGATTCGTGACCTAGGACAAATTATCCCCAAAATGTTCCTGCTGCAGTATGAAATTGCCAAAATATATAAGGATGGCCGGGGATAGCAGGCTGGCCCTCCCTTGTTGGGCGGATGAAATAGGAAGCGATATGCCATTTGAATCATGATATCCATATCCCAATCCTGTAAAACAGGAAAAGACTCTCTAAAGATATGAACAATATACCTTCTGAGATCATTTTTTCAAACCCCTCAGGAATTCCAAGAACTCTGAGGTTGTTTCTTTGAGATCTGTTCTCAAGGTCCTCAACCCTGGATGGAAGGAATATCAGCTGAGATATGTGCTGCTGGATAGATGACCTGGTTTCCCCTACTGCCACCTGGGGTGCAGCCTGAGTTGTAACGAGGCTATCCATATTCCTTGAACCACTTGCATCTTCAGATGAGCTCTTTTCAGTGTAAGAGAGCTTATGCTGCTGAAGAAGATTGTAAATAGAAGATAAGGTGGGGGTGCCAGCATCTGTTGGAGCTGTTGCTCTTTCACCGGCTGCCTGAGGTAGATGAGGAGCTGATTCTGGTACAGGAGGAAGACAATTTGTAGGTGTGAGTTTGATGCCATCAGGATCCCAGAGAAGTTTGTCCTCTGAGATAGATATTGCTGGGTAAAGTCTCCCTTGAGCAAAGACTGAGGTGACCAGATCTTCAAAACCAGACCGAGTCACTGTCCTGATATTAATAAACAAGTTATTACCAGACATCACCTCAGCTCTAGAAGACACCAAGGTTTGAGACCACCCACCGCTACAAAGCCTGAGGCTGCAGTGGGAGGCTCATTCTCGCCTGTGCCAGACAGACTCCCAGAATCTGAAAGTGAATAGAAAGCCTCAGGAGAGGTCCTGTAGAATGGGCCATGAGCCGCTCCTGGCCACCCTGTCTCTGAATGTCTTTGTTCCTGAAGAATGAAGCATATAAACTCCTGTTTTTAGAACCCCATCAAGACAGGCCTGGAACTGGACAATGTGAGGCCAATGGCTGGGTCTATCACTTCTGAAGCTCCCACTATCAATGTATCCGGGGAGCTCTTTAAGCAGACCTCTCCAGAGATACAAGGGGAAGACACATCTTTGCATGCAGCACATCCAGAAGTGGAATGAAGAGGAGAGATGGAATGATCAATAGTCTTCTGGGAGGATGCTGATGTAGGAAACGATAATGTGCCTGTGTCATCAAGTAAGATGTGGTTGACTCAATGCGACTTCTCCTTTGACTGTAACTTGCCAGTCTCAGGGTTGAGTTTCAGGGTGAGTGAGCCAGCTAATTTCACTGAAATAGCTTGTCCCACTGTAACGTCTCGATGGCGACCACCACTTTCCCAACCAGGCACCTCTTCTCCCCATTCTTTGTGGGCTGAGGGAGGGAGCAGTGGAAGTCTGGAAGACACCACCCTTTGCAGATGAGTTTACCAACATCCTGGCAGAAATAGGCCAGGCACTCACTTCTGAAAAGAGGGCCCAGTTATGCAGAGTTAAATCCAGCAAGTCCACTTTAGCTGACGTAGGCTGCTGTCCTGAGTCTGACGAGAGAATTAGCTGACAGAATGTGGCAACAAACCAACCAGGTTCTTTTTGGAAACAATGAAATGAGCTGAGGTGGCAGAAGAAAGAGCTTCTCTCCAACTAGCACCAGAAAGGGAAAAAATTAGCTGCTTGCCAATCCGATACAGCCTCTGGCACAAGTGACACCCCCAGCTGGGAAGGACACTGGAATTCCCTCTTTGGCTGTGGAAAAGCACTACCCATCACGCTGCTGCTGGGGAGAGTAACCATGAAGGGCAACAAGCTATCTGTGGTGGGCCCACCATCTGATCCTTGCTCATTCAGCATCTTCCGATGACAAGACTCACACTTCTTGCTGCAATGCTCTTGTGACCTGGAAGCATCATCGTATGACCATCAAAGTAAAAAGAGGTGCGACAGGGTCTCAGGGGCACACAAAAGCATTAGGTGCAGCTCCGAAGGGCTCTGTGTCCACTTGCGACTAGCCCAGAGCTGCCACCTTAGTCCAGACTTTCCTTACTGGTTGTTCTTTTAATTCTCCCTAATCGACCTCCTCTCTTCCTTTGGTCCCAACCCCTGTGAAGCTTCCGCACAGACTGTGCTAGCCCGTTCTTGCAAAATGAAATTGCCATGTTCCTGAAACTGTCATTTTAGGTAGGCAGGTAGTTTTATTTGTTTTTTCCTTTAACCTATCACCTTCTTTCCCCAGTCTCTCCTGAATTCCTGCACTATCTCTTTTTTTAGGTTTCTCATAAAGGTTTCTGCCAAAGACAACTTTTAGCAGTCTGTTGATGAACACCTCTTGGCTACAATACCAATAGTAAGGCACACATCACAATAGTTGGACGGCCACCCAAATTGATAACTCCAAGTGAAATTTCACCACCCACAATTCCAAATTTCCCTAGGCTCAGACTTATCAGATCCTCAAACCTAGACCAGATCATTTTCGACCCCGGAAAATTAAGCTTTTTTTTCAATTACTGCAGGGACAGTTACTTCATGCAGCTTCACAGCCTGGCCACTGCACAACCCCCTGAAGCAGTATAAAGTAATAGCCAAGGTTACTCCTGCACAGACACAAGGCCTCTAAGTTTTCTTGCTGAATTAAGGGAAATTCACAAGGGAAAGAACCCAGCCCCTCTTGGCCCATGTATCCTTCCCATTTCAGAGTGGAACTTTGGAATTTCAAACACACAAAAGCTGACAGGAAGAATGCTTGCAATTAGTTTAACTACTAGTAGGATTACAACCCATAGTTTTTTTGCCCACCATGCAATCTCAGTTTGGACTAAGCCTTATACCAATCATCCTTGGCTTTGCTCCAGTAGGAACAGTACAGCCCAAGCTGTCAAGTCTGGACATACCCTTGCCACTTAGGGAGGAAGGTCAAACAAACAAAATGTGATAGGTGGAATGCTTGCAATTTGTAGCCACATCAGTGAGCTAATTTTTTCTTTTTCCTTGAGTGCTTCACAGGAGTCTATGCTTTTCTTTGCCCTGTTGCCCTGCTCTGTCATGTTTCTTCCCTCCCACCCCAGCTCATCAGTAAAAGAACAATAGCTATAATTCCACCATTGGTTTAACTAAAGAGCACATTTTACCTTAGCTTTCCTTTATCTCCTGTCTTCCTCATGTTGCAAGAAAGCCCAAGCCTTTATAAAACAATGGCAGCATTTATGATGCTGGCTAAGAGCAAGCTTTTGATTTCACTCTGCCTGCCTGTTGGAAAATGGGTTATTGGTAGGGCAGGTAGGTACCTACACCTAGCAACAAGCCACTAACCTCCACATAGGTACAGTTAGGTCTCAGTAAATTAATCCCAGCTCAACCCTTGGTAGCTTGGCATCGAGCGTCAAGGCTTAACTTAGGAGACAAAGTGTAAAGCATTCAAATATCACAAAACAGTAATTAAATAAAACACAGGAAACAGTTTAAAAATCCAAAACCAATTTATAAAAATAGCTTATATTTTTATCTTTAAAATTACACAAAAACGATTAAAATCGGTTCAGGGGAACCGGAGATATGAATTTTTAAAGAATTATTACTTTTCTAGCGCTTAGAAACAAAAAGCGCCAATCGGGTCATCTGGTTGCACCAGGACCGGGGCAAAGTCAAACTTTCAGGCCGACCGCGATGGAGCCCTGCTCGGCTACAGGTCGCGGGACGCCTCGGTCAAAAAGTTACCTTCTGACTTAGTCTTTATTTTGAAGTTTTTCTTCACCGGGACGAACCTGCCAGTTGAATCCGACCTCTTGGAGCCCTTGTCCGGATACGCGATGTGGGTTTCCTCGGTGGAGACTTTTACCTTCGGACTTAGTCGTTTTTTCGAGATGAAAATCCTTCGACCGGGGTAAACCTGGATCTTGATCCGACGTCCATGGAGCCCTTCTCGGATACGATGGCTGGGAGGTCCCGGTCAACTTTTTACGTTCGGACTTAGGTGGTCATTCTGACCCTGGCGGTCTTTGACCGCCAGGGCGGAGGACCGCGGGAGCACCGCCGACAGGCCGGCGGTGCTCCAATGGGGATTCCGACCGCGGCGGTAAAGCCGCGGTCGGACCGGCACCACTGGCGGGGTCCCGCCAGTGTACCGCGGCCCCATTGAATCCTTCCTCGTGGAAGCCTCTTTCCCGCTGGGCTGGCTGGCGGTCTGAAGGCGACCGCCCGCCAGCCCAGCGGGAAAGTCAGAATTACCGCCGCGGTCTTTCGACCGCGGAACGGTAACCTGACGGCGGGACTTTGGCGGGCGGCCTCCGCCGCCCGCCAAGGTCAGAATGAGGGCCTTAGTCTCTTTTTTGGATGTTTTTCTTTACCGGGACGAACCACGAAGTCAGGCCGGGTCGCGGTTGAGGCAAGCCGGCTAGAATTTCCGCGGCGGGTCGGTCACTTTATGGAGCTTTTTTTCAAAAATTCTCCAATCTTTTCCAAACTTCTGGGGCTTCACCCAGATGTTCTTTCAAGGTTCTTTTGGGGTCCACAGCTCACCCCAAGGGTCCAGAAGTTCTGTGATGGTCCTTGGGAAGTGCGGACTTCAACTCCTAGAATGCACCTGGCGCAAACTCCTTTTTGGCCACTGGACAGTGGTCAGCTGGTCACTTTTTCAGGAGTTGGTGCAGGGGACTCTGGTTTAGCAATTTTTCACCTGTAGCAAACAGGGAGTCCTTCCTTGAACCAGTTGAAGCCAGGCAAAGTCCTTCTTGTGGTGAAGCCCAAGTGTGCAGCTGGTGCAGTCTTTCTGAGTGCAGGGTCCAGGTGCAGGCCAGGGGTCCAGCAGGGCAGTCCTTCTTCTTCTTTAGTTCCTTTCTTGTTGAATTCTGGAGGGGATCTGAGGTGTGGGTGCAGGTCTGCCAGTTTTATCCTTGCTCCTGGGTGAAAAGCAGGGGGGCCCTGGTTCTCCAATTAGGGACAGGGTCGTCCCCCTGTGATGACCACTTCCTGGGAAGTGTGGCAAAAATCCATCCCAGAAGGCAACAGTCTCTAAAAATCCAACATGGATGAATCTGATTTTTGGAGGTTACATCTGGCTGAGCCCACCCACTGGTGTGGCTAAAAATCATAAACACACCCCTCTCCTGCCCTCTCCTAATCTAATCAAGGGGGCACCTAATTGTCTGGGGTTGCAGGATGTGGGGGTGTTGCTGGGTGCTCCAAATGTCCTTCTCTGCCTTTGAAGACCAGTTTGGCAGCCCTCCCCCTTCCTGCCTCACCATCTGCTGAGGGGAGATTCTCTCCCCCAAGCACATTCCTTTGTGTGAAGTCAGGCCACTTCACACCTCATCAAGGTAGCCTGGCAGAAGCTGCCGCAGGCTGGCCAATCAGAGCACAGCAGCAAAAACAATGCAGAGCTGAAATTGGCAACTTTTTAGGTAAAGTCTAAACTTTTTACCTGGACAAGTTATATTAAATCCAACAACTGGAAGTTGTAGGATTTATTACAACAATTAATTTGATACCAAATTCTTGGTATACAACATTTAAGGAGACTTTAAAATTTAAAATATAGTCTGCCCATTCTAGCCTATGAAGGCCATTTACTTCAATGAGGGAAAAACGAATTTGGCTGTTTTTACCTCACCAGGGCTTATAAATCTATTTTTATAAAGTCCCTGCTTATAGTTACATGGCACCCAGCCCTAGGGGCACATAGGGCACACCTTAGGGGTGACTTATATGTAAAAATAAGGTAGTTTAAGACTTTGGAAGTACCTTTAATTCCAAAGTCGAATTTGCATATAACTTTAATTTAAAAGCAGCCAGCAAGGCAGGCTTGCTTTTAAAATGACACTGGGCACCTCAGCAATGCACCTAGGTGTGCACCACCTATGCTGTGGTCCCTAAACCTACATGCCCTACCATATACTAGGGACTTATAGGTAGGTTAACTTAGCCAATTATAATTAGCCTAATTTGCATATCCATTTTACACAGAGCACAGGCCCTGGGACTGGTTAGCAGTACCCAGGGCACCATCAGAGTCAGGAAAACACCAGCATAAAGTGGAAAATGGGGGCAAAAAGTTATGGGGCCTCTGCAATCAGCCCTAGTTTCTCACACTGCCCTTGAGGCCTAAAGTGTGCTTCAAAAAAACAGAAAGATGTCTCTTCCTTTAGGCCCCTAAAAATACTGCCCAGTTTCAGCAAAGCCCCAAAATGGTAGAGCATTTGTTTCTGTCGTATTGATGTGGAATTCAAGAAGCAAGCATTTTTCATTAAATTCAGACACTTCCTCTGAGAACTGTTGTTTCCTTTTAAGTACCTGCAAATATACCTCTCTGTTGGGTTCAAGTTGGATCGCGTGCACCAAGCGTTTTCAATTCTGTTTAGTTTCCTGCCTGAAATTTGAGAAATTAAGTCATGCTTTTTATAAAGATTGAAACATTAAATGTAATGTTAAATTTCAAGATACCTTAAGATATGCGTATGTATTCCACTAGTATTTTAAAATGTTTTTCTTATTTTACTTCTTTTACCAGTGCTTTACAAACTAGCATTGGTAAAGTCAACAGTTCAGCGCTCACATTACAGAGGAGCTACCTATTAGCAATGCTTGTAGTTTCTTCGTCTGTATTCCGAGCAGGGAAAATGAGGAAGACTTGTTTACACACATTTTCTTTCATGGAAACACCACCTTTTTGCTTTGACCAGTTCAGTCAGGACTGTCTATTGAAATATTTATCCGATCCTTCATTCGCTTGTCTCCTGACTATACCTCAGACAAATGAATGACTCATTGCCCATCCCTCCTTCCGATCGCGTCATATGGAAATCCTTAGTGGAGATCTCAAGGCCAAAGCTCACACTAGTTAGATTTGATGTGGTATGAAGGACTCACACCGAGTTTGTGAAACCAGGTATAACACTCACACCAAATAAGTGAGACTGTGCTCCAAGATTCACACATTCAACTGAAAGAAATCTTGCACTAAGAAAGGGACACAATACTTTAATCAAGACCTTGTTCCGTGAGATATTATGTGCGAACTATGAACATTGCTAGACGTGAAACTCATGCACTGAGAAGGGTGGAGCATCAAGCTGCAGACTCATACCCAATTATTGAAGTTGTACTTGTTAATTTCTTCTGCCACTAAGTTTTTGCTTCGAGAGTTGTCTCACAGTCAGCGGGCTGTTTTTCACTGTGATCACTTAACGTGTTGGATGATATCACCCAATGCGCTATATCTTTGACTATTTTCAAACCCTTAACTCCTTTGTAATGCTTTAAGTTTTAAGATGTTTTGCAAAAAACTGGTCAATTATAACTTTCATTATCTCCTCTGTCCGGCTTCTGGCAGTCTTCTGTATTCTTTGCACCACTGTGAACTGATGCAATATCACAAGAAGATTTATATTATACTTGTTCATAATGGTGACATAAACTGTATCTTGAATTAAGGGAAGATGTTACTGTTAGAGTTAGAAAACTCGAAGGCAATCACATTATTATACTGGGTTTGAAAGTAGACATCTGCCATGCCACAATTTAAAGTAAAGGAGTGCAAAACATACTGTTTTCATGAATGTCATGAAATTCTGTGGTGTGGCAGTGTGGTGTGGCGGTATCTCGCACGACAATGGAATGCAAAAGCATACTTTACATGTAATTGTCATGTGGAATACAGGTAAAACAACTGGCTCACATAGAAAATGCCTCCTGCAAGGCATTTTCTGGTCAAATGTGTCCCCATGTCCCAAAACTGCATGAAATTTCGCACCTGAAACATTTGCTGAATTTTGGAATTTCACACAATACAAACTTTTCAAACTGAAAGTTATATTGAACATAATAAAAACGACCTGATTTAAACATTACATTCCAGGCTGCGCCATAGAACTTAGCACATGTTATGTCACCCTATTTTCAGAAGGGATTTTGAATTCATTAATTCCCTCCAAGGCAGTAACTCAGGCCCCTTCTGCCCCTGGGCCTCCTACCATCCAGTGGTGCTCGAACCTGTCAAAAGCCCCCCATTCAGACCAAGGCAAAGAAAGAAGAGTGAAATATATGATATTTATGGCCCCTGATCACATTCTACGGGGGGGGGGGACATCATTTTGTGATATGCCACTGGTGGCCTCTTGGAATGCATTGAGCAGCCCAGTGGGATCTCCCACCTGGAACCCTGCAGGCTCTAAACATGTGCTGTGCTGAGGTGGATGTCGGGAGTCTGTGTTTGTTTGCAAGGTGATTTTGAGGGGGAAGCGGCAACACAGAGGGTGTCTTGCACAATGGAGATCTAGAAGAACACTTAGGATTAAAGATGACAATAACGATGATTATGCACAACTGCAGTAAAGTGCTCCTAAACCAACAGGGGATAATCATAAACCACCATGGATAAACCCCAAAGCCTTATTTCAAGCAACTAACCCACCATTAAACAGAATAAGGTAATGGCTAGCCCACCCCTACCCACTTAGAAATATTAATTTGTTAACTTGTGAACCACATTGATGTAGGAGAGTCTCTGGCCTGCACTTAAATGGAGTCTTTGATATTATACAAACTGATATATTTTTAAAGTCGCTCTACTTAGGTAGGGAATTGGGTCATTGCACATGAGAGAGCATTGCATTTCTCTTCGATAATACCAGCAACTAATTTTCTTTTGACCACTGGTAGGGAACACCTCTTGTGTTATCTGAAATTTGCTCAAACTGTAAAACTGCCTATTGCTATTACCCCATCTCTTTATTTCTTATGCCATATCTCCAAACTGATTGAAAGAACAGAGAGAAAGGGGATGAATAAAATTTTATATTCATGGAAAATGGTGAGGGATAGGATTGGAGAAGGATGGTTGAAAACTGGGTAAAAGTGAATCTATACTAAATGTTATGTATGGTAATTAAAGCAGTCAGTTTACTACACTGTTTTAGAAGTACATAGGTCCTAAAAAAGTAATTGAAAATAAAGAAAATTGACTGCCTCATATTTAACTCTTGTATAAAGTAAAACAAGCATGGAGAAGCTGGTTAAGTTGAATTGTACAAAACCAACAGATGTGTGGTAACCACAACAAACACCATACAGGTGATTTTATCTTATCTAGAAGACAACAGTAGCTGTCTGGTTGCAAAAGACTTATTGTGGACTTACCAGGAACATACAGTGAGTTTACAACCCGTCTATTGCGTACTATTGGTTGACTTTGTTGGCACCCTCCTTTGCTTGTTCATTATTCGCTGGTTTGTGTTAGCTTTCCTTATTCTTTTTGTGTTTGTCTTTCCCAAGGAGCCTAGCCTCCTTACCAGCCTTTTGATTGGCTGACTTTATCCTTCCACTACTCATTTTTAGGAAACAGCTTTTTGTTCTGGTTGAACACTCCATGAGAGTTCTTGTGCTTTGAAGCCTTCTCCCTCTGTGCTTCCCCCCAACGCTCTGAGTTGAGCTCCTTCTCATGCTTCTACAGTACCCCATGTGGCTCTCCACATATATTCTTATTTTCATCTTCTCCACCACTCAACTTAATTTTTTTATTGCTCACTCACCCCTCCTCTCTGTTGAGCTCCCACAGCTCCCTAGGCCCTAATAATTTTTTTGTAAAGACAGGCAGCAAATTTCTTCTGGCCCTCTACCTTAAATGATGTGTTTTTGTGCTGCTCCAATTTAATTTTTTTAAATGTATTGATCTATCACTTGCACCTACAAAATGACACGGCTACCAAAAGGGACCTCATTGTTGTGCCTTTTTTACTTTTTTGTTTTTGTCAATGATGCACAGGATGTGCAAAAAATGCTTTCTTATAGTATCATCAAAAGGAAAGACTTGCTTGTTAACAATGGAAGCAGTTTCTGTTCAACCTCAAGATCACACCAGTGCTAGCGACTTCTTGAAAAACTACCAGTCTTTCTTTAGATCATGCTGCAGCACTGAGACCGCTCCCTTACACTTGACGATGCACTCTTGACTACAGATGAAGATGACCCCTGCCTTTCGAAATTGCTGGACCTCTCATCTGCCTTCAACACAGTCAACCATCTCACCCTCATATGCCACTAAAGTCTTCAAAGGGATTCACTGGTAATGTCCTCCACTAGCTCATAATTGATCAAATTCTATGAATCTATTTTAATTAGCCTGATTTTTCGTACATTTCTATTCCTTTATCTGCAAAAAGATGAAAGATTAGATGTTTTAAAAAAACAGAGGGCTTCATTTACAAAGATTTGGTTTAGGGCAGCACCGTAAGTCTTTTTGCTGTGCTATTCTATGCCAAATTAAAAAGGGTAGGAATGCACCGTATTTACGAGATACAGGTCGTTCCTGTCCTTTCTGCCAGAACCAGTGCACAATAAAAGAAATTCTAGCTTATGCGTCAAGAATTTTCAATTCTATTAAGGACACGGAGGCGAGGATTATGCTTTCTCTTTCTTTACTGACTTAAAATAGCAGCCAATCAAATACAAATAAACAAAAAACTATACATCCCATGATGCCTCACATATCATCACATGGCCCAATCACTAAGCATGACCTTTGTCCATAAGCCTCTTGACCCTCGACGTCACTTCCTCTTTCTTTGCTGCTTCGCAGCAGATAAGTATACTCAAAATGTTATCTCTGTTTTTACATGTGTTTAAATTCATTATATTTAATGCGTATATTGGTTTCTCAAGCATCGCGATTCAGCACGCTTTTACTGTTTACTTAAATGCACGTTGCGCCGTGCGTGTATTCTATCGGCTTTGCCGATCTTTTGTTTGCCCGTATTTCATGGTGGAGCGGGAGCGGAGCTGCGTGCTATATGCAGTCTCTTTCATTTTTTCTGTGCCTGTGCGCATGCGCATGTGCATTGAAACAAGCCGATCCTTTCTGTTCCTTTGAATCGATTGGCTCGTCGAGGCTTAGCGCCCGTGTTCCTTGCACTTTTCCTATCCTGTTTTAGTGCTCCCAGATGCCACGCTATAGAAATAATAGCAAGGGTTGTAAAATCGTGACAAGGCTTCTGCTATCAGGCAGCTCCCTCCACACTTTATTTGGGCACTTGTTATTTTTGCCTGATTTGGGGTTTTCGCACTCCCCCTGACTTTTCTAAAGATATTTAATGATATTAAAAGCTAATTTAAAAAAAGTTATCTATTCTTACATATTACTCATATATTATTAAAAAATATTGTCCATTGATAATTTGGTCATGGCTCAGTGGGATGACCAAGAGGCAGAATATTACACAGAAGAATTGGGCAATCAGCTGGAAGTTAATTTAGTGGAAGCCCTTGATACTAGGGTCAGTTAAGAAAGAGATAGCATAATCGGAGCCTCCGGTCCTGACATAGAATTTGGTGTCAACACAGGCACCCTTGCACTATGCCACAAGGGTATCTGTCTTGTTGCCAGCATTATTTTTGTGCAAAAACAATCTATTGAGGCTTTTTCCTCATTCTATGTGTGTTGCAAAATGCAGCACGCATAGAAAGAGGAAGGAAATAAGGACAAATGAAAACATTTCTCCTCGTTATGCCTGCTTGGGGGAGGCGTGAGGTTTTGGCACTGACGCAGGTTTACGTGATTTTGTCAAACTCGGGCAGCATGGAAGTCCATGGGTGCCTCGTGTGAACACCCACCACAATGCCCATGGAACACCCACTTGATACAGAGTGAGGCAACACAGCGCTTTGCACTGCCTTACCTTCCTCCATGCCTGTGAGACCATGCATAGCCAGGAATGGTGGCTATGCGTCGCCTCATAAATGTGATTGATAGTTCTGTACCACCAAAGTGTCTAAAAAAGTGATGCTCTGGTGGTGCAGGCCTCATGTAAATAACCCACCAAGTTTTAAAACTGCCATTTATATTTGACCCCTTGTGCCTTTGTTAGTAATTCAGAGGAGGACATCAATTTATGTCCCTTGGTTAGGTGGTGAGTTCTGAAAGATGAGTTCATACTGGGCTCTGAGCAGCGGCAGGTCTCTGGGCTCAGTAAAGAATCACATATCACATGGACAAAGTTCGAATTACTGTCACCCACCATCAAGCGCTGTTACTATTTACGTAATCTGTCATTCTCATTCAAGGAAATTCTCCGAAGAGCTCCGGTGCTAGTAAGGCTGGTTATCTAAACGTATTGACTCATGATACCGGACACTTGGCAATGAATGCAACAACATGATTACTCTCGTAATTTATTATGATTTAAACCACGTCTATTTTGTCCCAACCATATCGTATTTCATCTTTAACATGTCACATCATCGTACACTGCCTGCTCCATTCAACATACGTCCTGAAGGTGTATATTCCTCGAGCGAGTAAAAGATTAACTTGTTGCCTCCTCCAACAAATATTGTAACATGAAACATACTGTCCTAGTAGCTGTGCATCCCCACTTTTGCCCATTAGTGTCCTGGCCAGGGGCGGCTCCTACATTAGCACAGAGGAGCGTCGCCCTCCCCCCCCCACCAGCAGCAGAAACTGCAACCTTCTTACCATGAAGGGATAATAAACTAGGTTCATTTTCCCTTCATGGTAAAAGGGGCAGGGCCATAGAGGTGACAGGCAGTGAGGGGAGTGCCCAGAGCACTCCCCTCAGATGGCATGTGTGTTTGGCTGGTAGTCTCGGGCCAGCCAAACACACAATCCCCCAGCGCTCTCTCTAGCCCGGCACTGTGTTGCTGGGTTGGAGAGAGCCTGCACAGGCTCCCAGTCTGCCCGGGATCACCCAGCCAGGGCACTCCCAGCCAATCCTGACACTGCTCTGAGCAGCGTCAGTTTTGGTCGCGGGGTAGGCTAGGAACCTGTTCCTTCCTGCAGCGAAGATGAGGGAGAGAGGAGCGTATATTTACATATATTGTTTTTATTAAATGGCCCTCCCCACCACATGCTGCACCCACCCTGCCCTGTTACATATCAGTGCGCCACGACTGAACCTGACAGAGTCAAGTCAGTGAGATTTAAAGACCAATGAATGCCTACAGTCAACCAATCTATTCTATCATCTTTCTATTTTCTTACTTCAAACTTTCAAGCGACCTATGATGGTCTATAATGTGAAATAAACACCCAAATATATATGTGTTTGAACCAGGCAACCAGATGAAAGTGTAAGCCAGCCTAATGACCTCTGCTTTGTTTGACTGACATTGAGCAGCTGCACAGAATGAATCCACCAACTAGGTTCAAGGCATGCAAGCTACTGTCCCCCTCAATATAACTAGATGTGTTGTGGGAAGAGGCATTGAAAGAGCACTGATAACATCCAGCTGGCCAAGTGAATCCATTTTCATGCAATAAGGACAGTCATTGGTTTCAGGCCCCTGCATATAAATGTTCATAAAATTGTACAGTTTGATATTTTGACAACATTTAGCCATTGCAATTTTAATTTTACATACAACTCAAGGACACTAGTAAGACTGGCACTGGTTATTTCTGGGTGGGGCTTATTGTGAGTCATTTCCAGACCAAGCAAGCCTGTCGGAAGATTGTGTGCCTGTGAACAGATAAAGAGTAATTGCTATGTGAATGGAGAGTGTTGGACCTCGGCCTTTTTGCAGGGTCATCCCCAAACCTTTTGCCTCCTATTTTTTTCTGACCAGTTTTTGTTGGCTTTAGGACTCTGGGCACTTTATCAGTGCTAACCAGTGCAAAAGTGCACGTCCTCTGTGAAAATTGTATTAGTGATTGATTTATCCCTTATGAACATATTTGATTTACTAGTAAGTCCTGGTGAAGTGCAATAGAGGTGCCTAGGGCCTGTAAATCACAGGCTACTTGCGGGCATGCAGCACAGATTGTGCAACCCACATAAGTAGCATTGTAATCATGGCTCAGACCTGCCACAACAGTGTCTGTGTGTGCAGTTTTAAACTGCCAATTCGACTTGGCAAGTGTACCCACTTGCCAGGCATAAACCTTCCCTTTTAAGGCACCCCTACCATAAGCCCTAGGTAGCCCCAATGGGCAGGGTGCATTGTGTGCTAAAGGTGGGGCATGGACTGATGTGTTTTGCATGTCCAACAGTGAAACACTGCCAAATTCGTTGTTCACTGTTGCAAGGTCAATCTCTCTCATAGGTTAAAAGGGGGCTGCCTTTAAATATTGTTAAAGTGCCATTTCCCTTTGAGAGCAGATAGAAATATGGAGCTTGGGATCTCTGAACTCACAATTTAAAAATGCATCTGTTAGTGAAGATGGTTTTTAGACTGTTAGTTTGAAAATGCCACTTTTAGAAAGTAGGCATTTTCTTGCTTTAACTATCTGTGATTCTGCCTGTTTGTGGATTCCCTGTCTGGGACAGACATGACAGTTGGGCTGTTTGCGAATCTTCTGTAGACAGTGACACAAAGGGATCTGGGGTATAGCCTGCATATCTTGATGAGCCACCTCAGCGAGAGTGGAGGGAGGAGTGGTTGCTTACACCTGAATGGGCTGTGCCTGCCCTCACACAATGCAGTCTCCAACCCCCTGGTGTGTGTCTGGGGCCTGGGCAAGGCAGGATCTTGTGAACAACAGAGCCTTTCCTCTGAAGGTTGCCTACTTCAAAGGCAGAAAGGGATATAAGTAGTGGACCCAAAACCCCAGACTTTTAGATCACTCCTGGAACCAAGAGGAACCTCTACCACGGAGAAGAGCTGAAGAGGTGAGGGGAAGTGCTGCCCCTGCCTGTGAACGTGCTTTGTTGGGCTATCCTGCAGTTGCTGCTTCTGCCTGTGAAAGGGGACAAAGACTGGACTTTGTTGTGCATTCCAGCTTGAGAAGAATCTCCAAGGGCTTGAACTGAGCTTGCCTCCTGTTTTGAAGTCTCAAGGCCATCAACGACTTCCTCTGCCAGCACCTGGACTCTCTGCTGAGACTCCTGCCCTGCCAAGTGGTGCCCTATCCAGTCCTTGGGCCCTTTAAAGGTGAAGTTAGCAGACAAAAGCTAAAACCTACGCATAAAACACCATGCAGGGAAATTTTCGATGCACCATCTGCAAAGCGGCTTATAAATGACGCACCACCTGCTTCGCAGCTAAAATCGCCGCTCCACCTGCATTGCGGCTGGGAGATCGACACATAGCGGCTGTAGAAACAACTCAACACCCAATTGCAGCTGCTGATAATGATGCAAACCCCATGCGACATGGTTTTCCAACACCGTGTGAACGGGTTTCATACGCAACGTCGTTGGGCATCAAAGTCATTGTGAACCTGTGTGGATCCGAGGTGCTCTGTCCAGAAATTGATGTATTGCTCTCTTGCGAGGGACAAAAACAACGCATCGCCTACCCGACTGGAGAAGAAACTACACACGGCCTCACTTGCGAGTAAGGAATCAACGCATCAGTGACTTTTCCGAAGCACGCTCGCACGTGCAGCATTATTTTTGATGCAAAACAAGTACTTTGTGTAACAACAATATTTCCATTGTTTTCTATGGAGTAAGACTGTTATTCTTTTGAAATTTCACATCTTGACGTGTGTATGTTGGATTTTTGTAATTTTGTTCTTGTTTGATTTAGATAAATATTACCTATTTTTCTAAACTGGTGTGGTGTCCATTTTGTAGTGTTTTCACTGTATTACTGTGTGTGTTGGTACAAATACTTTCCACAACGCCTTTGAAATGAGCCTGACTGCTTGTGCCAAGCTACTAAGAGGGTAAGCAGGGGTCATTTTGAGTGTGTAACTTCACTGCCCTGACTAGAGTGAGGGTCTCTGCTTGGGTAGAGTGCAAACTGACTGCCAACCAGAGACCCCATTCCTCACAGATAGCATAAACCATTGTTTCTGGGTCAACCTCAGGTCACACTGGGGCTTTGGAAAGGGCTGCACTACTGTGGCTAATTCAATCTCATTTACTACTTAGTCATGTGACAATGTATTGCTGCAGGTTGATGTCAATCTGGAGGCTCTGAAATGCTGAAAAGTCTGATATTTCGATAACCCTAATGAGTGCTTAAAATGGCTAGGCCATCTCAGGTACTTCTTTATTTGAAAGGGAGAGTACCAGCACTGCTGCAATAAATGTAATGTTACAGTATCAACACTTGTCAAAAGCAAATATGTACTCTGTATAGTGAGCACCAGAACTTCTATATTTCCTTTGAAGGCACTATCCTCAACTTAATTATTCAAGGCAAGAGCATTACAGAAATTGCCTTATTTACCAGTAAGCTACTGAGCAGACTTTCTCTACTGATGACTTTTGTAGGGAGGATTTAGGGGCATATTTATACCTGTTTTGTGCCGAATTTGTGTCATTTTTTTAACACAAAATCGGTGCAAAACTAACTCCATAATTATACTTTGGCGCTAGACCCGTCCAGCTCCAAATTTATAGAGTTAAAGTCATTTTTGGGACGTAGAAACCTGCTTTGAGTCAATGAGATGCAAAGTAGGCATTCCAGTGCAAAAAATGACTCTATGACCTTCGCGCCATATTTATCCCCCATGCTAAAATCATGCACGGGAGGGGGGAGGGGTCAAAAAATGGTGCAAAGCTTGCTTTGCACCATTTTTTAACGCCTGGCTTGGGCAGGCATTAGGGGACCTGTGGGCCTATTTTCATGGTGGAACACCATGGACTAAGCCCACAGGTGCCCTCCCTAGACCCCAGGGACACCCCCACCCACACCAGAGGGACAGCAGAGGATGGGGGACCCCATCCCAGGTAAGTACAGGTAAGTATTTTTTTTTTAAGTGCCATTTTGGGCCCTGAAATAGGCTCCCCTACATGGCACTGGGTGCAATTGCCATGCCCAGGGGACCCTGGTTCCCTGTGCTGGCCATTGGGGTGGTGGGCATGACTTCTGTCTTTTATAAGACAGGAATCATGTGGTATGGATTGTTTTGCATCATAAAATGACTCTAGGCAGGGTAGAGTCATTTTTGTTTACTCTAACCTGCCTAACGTCATTTTTTTGTGCAAAACCCACTTCTTCCATACCGTCAGCGCCACCCGACTAACATCATTTTTTTTAATGCTAGCCCACCCTTTCCACCGGCTTGCACCATTCCATAAATATTGTGCACAGAAATGGTGCAAGCCGGTGCTAAATGTTTGGTGCAAAACTGCGTTAGGGCAGTTTTGCAACAAAAAGTATAAATCCGGGCCTTAGTCTTATAAGCAGTGTTAGATTGGTCTATAATACAAACAGGCAGGGCCGTATTTAAAAGTCAGTGTGTTGGCCATTTTTTGGGCAGTTTGATACCTTGTTTTATAGTTTACTGGGCTGTTGATTTCCCTGATATTATGCCAAATATTGCCTGTTTCAAGCACAAATCGATGCAGTCTTCCATACCCTGCAAACTACTTACATAGATTGTTTTTACAGGTGTAAAACTGTCGCAGTTTGCCAAAATTGGCAACTTTGTTTCGCATTCTTATTCACTAATGAGGTCCACTTATACGTTTTTGCCTGTGCCTATTTTGTGCCCCAGGCCGACTTTGCTCATAGGCAGTGTATGCGTCATTCCCATCTCTTACTGAGTTTGATAGAAACCACAAATTGTCATATTCTCTTAGCCCCTTGTCCATAAGTAATGTTGGGATTTGGCACTTACAACTACCATTGCCTCTTTTCTATGATCTATTTGCTCTTTCAAATATGAGACGTTCTTCTGCTTTATATTGTTTAGTAATAATTCCATCGCTGATAAAGGCTTTCTTGGACCCTTCATTCCTGCCAATTTTAGATGTATTTTCCATCTACTGTTAGTTGTCGCATTATTGTAATCGGCTGTGACTGCTCAATTTAAGCTCTTTGCCAACTTATCAAGCCTACTAGATCCTGTTCAAGGACGTTTACATGCGCTAAGTGCTCCAGATATATTTAGTCTCTGCAGGGATCCCATTTACTTGCTTTAACCCCCTCCCGTTTTGCTTTTTCTGCACCACCATTTACTGACTGCAGATGTGGGCATTTGTTATTGCTTCTCATTTCTATCATTTGAAAAGTACTACGAAGATGTTTATTTGCTTCATGCAGCAAACAAGTTTCAGCGGTTACTTTTCCTGTATATAGCTCAACATGTGATGTAAGCAATCTCTACATGGTCAGATTGTATGTAGTACCTAATACCGAACTCTCTGTGTTCAAGGCATGGCTGAGTCATTTAGCCTTGCTTTTACTTTGCATTCTTGTTCCTACATTTATACAGTATTTGTACGTTCATAAAATTGAATTCAAAAGTAAAAACATCAGCATGCACGGAATAAAATAGGGCAAAACGTGCTACTTTTCGTGATATGGCTCGAAAGTTTTGTCAAAACAATATTGAAAATGTTTCCATTCTGAAGCTGGGAGACTGTGAATTAAGGGGCATATTTATACCCCTTTTGCTCCGAATATGCGGTAAAAAATTTGACACACATTCAGTGCAAACCGTGAACCATATTTGTACTTTGATGCCCCAGCGCGCGGATGCCCTAAATTCTGCCGTGTGCGGCATTTTCTAGATGCGGGAAACCACCTTGCGTTAATGACATGCAAGGTAGGCGTTCCCGTCCAACAGATGACTTAAACACCCGTGCGCCATATTGATGCTACCACGCAAAAATTCCTCACGACCGGGAGACGGAGTCGGGAAATGGCACACAGCCCGATTTGTGTAAAAAAATAAAGCCTGGGTAATGGCATTAAAATGGGACGAACACACCAGTACTTAAGGAAAACACACAGAAGCAACAGCAGAGCTCCAAAAGGAAGACATGGAGGTGCTATTCATCCAGCATGCAAGACGACGCAGAGCACAGGACCAACAACAGCAGCTTCTACAACACCAGCAGGGACCCCAAAGGCAACGCAGAAGGCAGGAGGGGATATTCTGCACCAGGACAACCCTTCTGGGACTCAGGCAACAAGACATCATCCAGAGGTACAGACTCAAATGGCAAGCCATTCAACAGCTGCTGCGCAACCTTGAGCCACAGTTGGCACCCAACTTGCAGACACCCCACACCATTCCACCAGAAACCAAGCTGCTAGCTGTACTCCACATGTTGGCAAGTGGCTCCTTTCAAACTACTGGTGCCCTGGTTTCCGGGATCTCACAGTCCCCATTCTCTGCCTTCCTACCCAAGGTATTGGATGCCATCATCTCCTTCACACCCCGCCACATCAACTTCCCCAACACACAGCAGAAGCAGCAGGAGACCAAACAGGGCTTCTACCAAATCAACGGCTTCTCACACGTACTTGGTGCCATTGACTGCACACATGTACGCCTTGTGCCACCTGCTGCAACCGAACATCTATACCGCAACAGGAAGCACACACACTCCATCAATATGCAGGCCATTGTCGATCACCGGGGATTGATCCCCAACATCGTGGCAAAGTATCCTGGGAGTGTACATGATTGATTCATCTTCCGCCACTGCACCATCAATCAACACTTCCAGGATAGACGATATGGAAATGGCCTACTTGTTAGTAAGTACAGAAACCTACTTATATGCACACTGCACAACAACCCTCTAGGACAAACAACACGTACACCACTACATTAACACGTGGCCAGGAACACACTGAGGTTGTGGCACCGTTAGGCATGTTTGATATCCTCACCCAATGGGATGCACACCTAGGGAAAAATGACAGATCCAAATAACAACGAATGCCACTCCACAGACACAAGGGAACTATTTAAAACAAACACAATGACAATGACATGGCCTCAACTGTCAGTACAACTTGGAAGATTAATCTTTCAATATCCCATCAAGAACACTCAATCACACACCCTTCCAAGCAATAAGTACTATGTAAGGGGTGTGTAATGTGTTTTGCTGCAGGTCAAACACCATGACACACATAGCATGATGATGAAGGTGACATGGAATCATTGAGGCAGTACCAATATCTCACACCACTCCTGCTCTCACATTGCCCACTACCAATAAGCAAGTGGACTGTGGTAAGAACACATATTGATGTGACAATATTGCAAAGTGCACATTCCTACACATACGGATTGAGACAATAACATAAATACACAACAGATGTACAAGCATATGGACCTTCTGACACTGTAAATGACAGCCTCACAACCAAGTTAGCCAGCTGAACTATAAAATGTTCAGTAGTATAGGTACACGTTTGAACCTGAGTTGACTTGGCAAAGGCAGAGAAATAGGTCTGCAGAGAACTTGTCACACATGGGATATTTGTGCATAGTCAATTGTCAACACGTCAGTGCTGACAACTTATGGAGCTGTGTTGCACATTGTCACCTTGCCAAATCTAAGGGCCTCACTGATGTTTAACTAAGTCTATTGCATAGGTTAAATTGGATGGGATGTCCAGGCCATAGAGATGCAACTGTGTTACCACCACTGTGGAATTGATTCTGTGTATGGAAGTATCATGTCACCCCCAGTTAAGACACATGGACAGCTCCTTCACATGACTTAATGCAAGGGAGTACACAATGTACTGCAACTCTACAAAAATACCTCTGACATCCGGTCAATCAGCCAAACACCAGTTCAGAAAATTAAACAACCCAATGCTGATGGTATATCCTAGAAGTCTAGGATTCCACACAATAACACAAACACAGATGAGTCACAGACAACACAAGATAACACCTGCCATGCAAAGTAATAATCATGGTGCAAGCTACATCAACATTTTCGTACTCATTTTCTCTTTCAGCTGATCAGGGTTATGGGATTCAGCCATGGATCATGACCCCATTTGCAAACTCAAGCACTGCAGCAGAGCGTGCCTATAATGAGGCACATCGGAGGACATGCACCATAGTCAAGAGGACCTTTGGCATACTGAAGTCAAGATTCAAGTGCCTCGACATCACCGGAGGTAGCCGCCTATACTCACCTGCTATGGTGTGCAAAATCATTTTGACCTGTGCCATCCTGCACAACATATGTGTAAGGAGGAACATTCCCCTATATAAACCTGACCCACAAATGCCTGAAGAGGAGGAAGAGGAGGATGCTGTCCATCAACATGAGGGGGACCATCCAAACACAGTTGCAGGATTGCGTCAGAGACAACATATTGTCCAAAATGTATTTTAACTCTGCTCACCCTCACCACTGTCTTACCATATGTCAATAAATACCTATTCTATTCACTATATCATGGTCTGGTTAATCATTTTTCATAACATTATCCCTAAGAATCATAATCAGAGTGTAGCCTCATGGAGCATTGCTGAAATACAAATTAGGATACAGAAAAATCCACATCATATTTGATGGGTATGAATGTACACCCAACTTCACACACACAGTAAATGACATATATCCTGTCCATTTCACATTTGAAGGTCAATAGCAGAGGAGCACAGCTAACTCACACATACATGTTGGCAACATGGTTCATTGCAGCATATGGCACACAACTAAGACACCAACATTCAATATGGAAAAAAATACCTCAGACATAAGGCAGTGGATGTGCCACTGTGGGCATTGGTAACAAGAAGGTATGACCAGACCCTTGACATCAGTAAGTGTTACATCAGCTATATTTGCAAGGAGTATGTGTGAGAAGAATTCCATATAAGCAGTAAATGGGAAGCACGAGTGCCCCAGGTATGACTAGCATTGCTCACAAGACATCCCCTGCACTTGCCATCCCAGGTCATAATTCCTGTCACTGCCATGTTCCCTGTCTCACCCCATCCTTCTTCAGAGTGCCCTGGACATGGAATATTTCTACCCAGATAATCCCTCATCTACACACAGCCAGACTCACATTCTGAATCCAGTGTGCTTCCCTCTTTAGTATGGTATGCCATAGTCATTGTTCTTCTGTCTGCATGGACTTCTGGTTGAATAATGCATTGCCTTGTAGTCTGTAGGACCTGTAATCACCTGTACATTGCTTCCCATGTGAAAGGTACTGTTGGCCCTTTGAACTTGATTCTCACTCACAGGACTTGTGAGAGACTGAAACTGCACACACTTGTGAGCATCTCCATGCAGACCAGCCCTTTGAACATGCACTGCCCTTGCAGTTGCCTGGAACGGCATAGAAACTGCCATTATATGTATAACACTGTTATGCATTGCTGTATAAATAACTTGTGCAACACAGGCCTTGGGTTATTGTGTTACATTCCAACACACAGGACAAATACAGTTTTCATTTTCCACAGTGTTGTTCCAGCTTTGACAAGTCTCAGTCTGCTCACTGTGCATTTGCCTTGTTCATTTTTGTTCCTGATTGACCCTGCATCCTGTTAGCCTGACTGGTTCCTGTCTTTGCGTCACCATAAGGGTTCCCTGTGGCTACATTTGTCTCATAGTTGCTTTCCATGTCCTCACTTACTTCCTGGGGTATTGTGTCAGGTAGGTCTACAATGATTACTCAAATACATTGTATAGCATAATCAGTTTACTTATCATATCATGGGGTGGAACTTGTCTTCAAATGGTCTAAGCATGGCCCATCCCTTGTCTGGGTTTCATGTATGCATGCATGACAAATAGTGACAGTGTACCATGGCTGTATGCATGGATTGGGAATGGTGCCTCCAGCACAACAAACAACGTCAGATAATGTGCATGAAATGTCAACACATGTTTGTTCCCTGACAGTCCACACATTGATTCACATTGCCCACAACATATTGATGGGGCTTGCCTGGTGAATAGCTGTGAAATTGATCAGCACAGAGGCACTGAGGTTCCCTGCTGCAGTGGGAATTGTAGAGGACAGCCTGTGTACAAATGTTGTAAAGAAACCTGCCGGTTTAAAATTCCTGATCCATTTACTTTGTCAGCACACCAAGGTTTCCCTGTTGTCAGTCTCATAACACATCTGCAGTGCCATTGCTGGACTATCCCCACATGTGTTCTCAATTCCTCTTCTGCTTTCCTTCAAATCAGCTATGAAGGATACTTTGTAAATACAGAAAATGGTTCCACAGACTCATGACTAGACCTGCACGTAACTGTCACAACATGGACCCCAATAATGACTCAGGTTACACATGGCCCCACACTCTTGAACTGGATACCTTTGGGCAATTAGCCACTGGAAATATGTGCACATGTGCTGCTTGATCTGCTGGTCCTCCACTGCCACAGGTGAAACATGGCTCATTTATATGACTCAAACTGTGGTGTGACATGACATTTGTGGATTGGTTTTGGGACTCGGTGTCACAAACACCGTACCCACATGGCATTTTCCTATGCCTGACTCATGGTTAGTATACAAACAAGTGCCCAGGAAGTGGTATACAACATTCCATGACATGTGATGGTCTAGTCTTGGAACTTTGCCATGATCAACCGTCTTCTATCTATCCTGTGCATGGTTTGTCATTTGTGATGCTTATGTCCCAAAAAACCTGGGATGTTCACACAGCATTTATTGCTACGTGTATGACAAACACATTTCCTTTCTCATTCCCACACTGAATAGCATCTGATGGTTGGACACATTGACAACACATGCATACAAGCAGATTAGAGAAAATGCGTCTTGTGATGTTCACACAGTGGGACAACTACATTAGTAAGAGCCAATTCACACACATTGACACACAGGCATTGAGTTACTATATTGAGTTGCGTAGCCTTGCTATCCTCTATTGACGCAAAACATGCCCAAACTGGGTAATACCTATTTGTATTCCACATGTTTGGCCCTCTATTGCATCAGTGAAGAGTGCAAATCCGGTACAACAACTAGAGGCCCATGGTCCCCAGTAGTATGATCTGTCACATGTGCCCATACACCGGAATGCACAATGTAGGTGCAAACAGCCTATCTCTCTATTGTCGCACCTGTCATGTACTATTACAAATGAGAAATGACCCAAACCCAGTCAAAGACATCAATTTTAACGCACATGCATCAAAAAAGACGCACATGCGTCAAAAAACGCTGCATATGCATAGAAAAATGACGCTCACTGCCATGATACATCCATTGGCCCTGAGCGGTAATTCCCACACTGTCCCCCATGAAATTGGTTAACTATGAAAAATAATTGAAAATATGGATGCAGGGTAGTTCTAAGCCTGTGCGTAAAACAAAAAATGACGCACAGACTGTAAGCGTTATAATATTTGGACGCATAAGAATAAAAACGCACCGCATTTGAGGCAGGAAGTTATGTAATAGGATATCCTGTTTACAGAATTTGGACAGTGGGTGTACTTTCACTTTCAATTTGCAGTCTGTGATATTTCCTGACTGTGTGGCTGTGTTTTGACTTGCCTCTCTGTGAATTTTGTGAATTTGTCGCTTGTGTGGTCTTTAAATTGTCTTTTGGTTTTTCCTAAGTGTCTGTGGTATCCTCTGTAAGTGTTTTTTTGTCATTTCTGATGTCTAAATGTGTATTTGTACTGTTGGGAGTCTGTTGTGGGTAGTGTTAGTTTGGGGATAGTTGGGCTGTTTTAGTGTTAATTGTTTTCATTTCCCTCTCCTACTTTCCCTTCATTCTCCTCTGTACCCCTTTATTTAGTTTCTTTTTTTCAAGAATGTTGGGTAGGTCTCGTCGTGGAAGGATGGGAGAGGAGGAGCTGGGGGATTTATTTGGCTGGTGTGCCACTTCCTACCGTTAATGATTGAAGCAGGGGTATCACACAGAGGCAAGGAGGCTCCGGTGGGCAAAGGTCCTGTACCATCTTCAAAGAATCTACAACACACCGCGCAACGACCACCAGCTGAAACACCGTTGGGCTGACCTGGTTGCCAGGGAGCAAGACCTGCTGGACCACCTGGGGATTGTGATTGGTGGCCCTGTTGGTGAGTGCAATTCAGAGTAATGTGCATATTCAAATACTCTGTAGTGACAGTAGCAGATTTGTTCATATACTGCAGACAATGTTTTTGGACATGTGGAATGCAAGTTAAACATATAGTTGCCGTGAGTTATACCTTAATTCCTACACATTACTGTCATTGATTGATGCAACAGCTGCACTAACTTACAAAACACAACAGGAGCCTGTAAATTAGTGCTGCCTTCACGTCAATAGATGATGCAAATGTGGCACTAACATATGTTTTATGCATGGTCTATGAGTGTACAAGAAAAGACATGTTTTTAATCCAGATGTTTTCAAGAAATAATGTGCCCCTCAATTATTTCTGATACAATTCTGAACTGGATTCTGACACATATGTAACAAGTTATAGCTGACCTCAGGTAACATCTTAGACTGATATTTGGACTTTGTTGTGCCACAATTAAATTAGGGATGGATGCCAAAAGTATGGTACATGGGTTCATATCAAAATGTTTGGTGCAACTTACCATAGCTGTGGCATATAGAATGAAGCAATGGATACAAATTGAGGGGTCACAACTATCCCTGGCCCTCTGTACATCGTACCTGTGCGTTTTATATTGGTCTTAGTCACAATAGCTTGGCCCAAGCTAATGCATTTTCCATCTGTGTTACTCCATTGCCATGTACTTCTCATAAGTTATGGGATCATCAAGGGATACGTGACGTTGGGGAATGCATGATCACAATGGATTAAGTGCATGATGTCATCCAAGGGACCACTGACAAATTCCATCATACATATAAAGTTGACTAATACATAGCTAGTTAAGTTTGGCACACCTATGCTGATCAAGTGCAGCATGTTTAAGAACTAACCTCCCAGTATGGAGGCTATCACTGACATGGGTGTATGCTAAGATCAGCAGACCAGCCTTCCTGTGACGGCTCTCATTCCGAAGGTACCTACAAATTTAAAACTACATCATCATGATTGACACACTGGTACATTTGCTAAACCATGTATTAATAATATCACTGTGTCAGTTTGCTATAGATCCGCTGATCAACCAAACTGGCAAATGTAAGATGATGAATGTGGCTCATCTGTGATTTCCGAAACCCATATTGGGTAAACAGGGCAATGAGAGACACATTTCAGGTGCAATGACTACACCTGTGCCCATGCAGTCTGTCATGGATGAATACAAAATACACTGTCAACATATATCTCCTTGTTGTATCCAAATATGAAAACTGGTCAATCCATGGCTAGCCTCAAACTGTCACCAAATAATGCACAGGATCCCTGCCATTATGGTGTCATAGGGGGCACATGTGGCTCAGGGTACACTGTTAATGTAGCATTTGTAACCTAGACACAGCACAGGCCCTACATGTAAGGGACCAGAGAAAGCATGATAAATCATGCCCTTAATCCAACCCACAGGAGCGTAACACAGTAAAGGATTGTCCTTTGATGCCCAAGCCACAATACCTGAGTGACTGGTACTACAGTCCTCCAGGAAAGTGGCTTTGCATGTCCATCATGGATGATGAGAGGAATACACTCCATAAATGAGTCTGCAAACAAATGATGGAGCATGTTTGCCCCCACATGATAGTTAGGGACACTGCATGTGTGCAGATATGTGTGTATCACTCACTGGAGTGCCCGGGTCTGTACATGTTTGCAGTGGTATGTCAGATGCAGTATCATCATGCCTGAGAGGTTTGACTTTCTGATTTAATCTTACACACAGTAATTGTATTTGGAAGTGTTGTACAGTGCACAGACATTGAGCACATTTCTCCCTTCCATGCTTTACAGGTGGACCAGCCCCTACACTATTGGAAAGGTGACTCGGTTTTTGGGCCCAGACATCTCCAGTATGTGTTGATATTTCTGTTCTGCGTTGTGTTTGCTGCTGTTGTGTGATTGACTCCTGCGTGTTGGACGCATAGAAAGGTATGATGCACTGGTCAATGATCGATATATGTTCCTTGAGTGGAGTTTCACTTTTTTTCCATCTTTGAGTTGAACAATCAGTAGCGTATAGTCATATTTTGGGATTGTAGTGCAGCCCTGTAGGCATGGCCATTTGAAGAGGGTGACATTTGTTTTAGAAATTTTTATAAATAAAAATTTGCAGAGGCCCATATTCATGATTTGGTCGGCAAGTCAGACCATGAATCTCACAGAATTTGGATGCCAAAGTCTTACCCATAGACTTGAGCCTCTCTGTTCGCTAATGAACATGTTCGACTGTATGTTTGACTTCCTAGCAGCATGTAGCTCCACATGTTGTGCTATGTGTATGTGGCACTTGAGTACAATGACATAGGTGTGCATGCAGCTCATGGCCAGATGTGTGCTTGTTTCTATCTGCTTGTTGTAAGACATGTATTAGTGGTATTAAATGAAGTTGACAATTGTCTGCATTTCCAAAAATAAATATGGATGGCATTGTCCAAGGTTTGCGTGTATCCTAGTTGGACATCCTTTTTACCTGTGGTGGACTGCCCAAACCCATGTACAGCTGTCCAAAGCTTTCTGGTGTCCTTGATGTTTGAAAGTATTTGTTGCTTTCCATCCCCCCTCAGGCACAGGCGTAAGGTTATGAAATGTGTAACTAGGACTGATGATCCAAGTTTAGTATACAGACATGTAAATCTGTAAGTCACTTGTCCAAAACACGGATACCCACTCATGATTAGTAACTGCATTCTATCCTGGCAATTCCATTTACAAATCACAGATTTTGTGGCCCTTGATTGTCATCCAGAAGTTAGTCATTAGTTGACCTGTCACATGTGGACGACTTGCAGCATTTGTTTACGTGACAAATGGCTGAACAATGATGCATAGGTCATTTAAGTTGTTACCCATCTTTTAGAGCATTGCTGTGCTGTTTGATAGGACATGTGTAGGCTGCGTTGGCATGTACTTCCTCAGGGGCAATCAATGATCTGTATGATGATATGGCCTGTTTCTGGAACATTAGATTTATTGTCTGATTTACTTGTGGAGCCATATCACTCAATGAAGTACCTAATGTTTGGTTTTATATTTTTTTTAACAGCTGCCAATATGAATCCCATCCAGATTCGGGAGTTTCAGCGCAGGGCGATGCGTTACCGTGACATTCTGGATGTGGAGTCTGGCTTCCGCAACATGGCAAGGTGTTATCGCCATGAGCCTCCGGATTGTGGAGGGCATTTGCCCAAGGGGCCCTTCGGTGTCCACCACAGCCACCACCACCAGCACCACCACTACCATCTAGGTGGCACCAACCATAGCACCCACCTTTGCTGTACCGTCAGCATCCACTGCTCCAGGACCTGTCACGGCACCACCTGCACCTCCTCCTACACGCATGGCACTGACAAGGGGACATACATCTTCAACTGGCACCCAGACCACCCCTGCCTCAGTCATTGACCCAGCAGATTTTCAGCAGATGCAAAGGAACATTGACCGTATGTTGAGGGAAATGACAAGGCTGCAGTAGGAAGTGGCACAAGTGAATAGGAGGGTTCGTGCCATAAGGAAGACCCTGCGGAGGGCGAACTTGTAAACATTTTACCCTCAGCCATGATTCCCTCCCCCCTCCTCTTTTCTGGTTCTTTTCATTAGTGGGTTTAGGGGGCTTGGTGTTAGGTTGTAATAGGCTGCTAGTTTAGTTAGTAGTAGTGGGTGTTGGGGTGGGGATATGATACTTTTAATATTTGTTTTTTATTATGTGTGTGGGTGGGTGGGGGATGATGTTGGGGTTTTGGTGTTTAAAAAAATACATAACATATAAAAATACAAAACATATATATATTTGTTTAGGATAAGATAGTATGTGTTTAGGTTAGTATATATTGTCCTCCATGTGGCCCGTCTTATAAGCGGGGTGGGGGGTTGATGTTTAGAGTGTTTAGTTAAATGTGATAAGTAAGTTTAGCTTAGGTTAGTTAGGGCCAGTTGTGGGTAATGTGTAGTTAGGATATGTTAGGTTAGGTAAGGTGTTTCCCCTGGTTTTAGCTTCTGTTTTTACTGTTAAATAAATATTTAGGTAACCCTTTACAGTATGTGTCACATGCTTGGGGATCAGGGCCTTGGCATGGGTGAACAGTGTCTCTTTAGTATTAGCTTTTGTGTCCCATCCTGCAACCAAATCCCAATTGAGCTGTTACATTGGCAGCTACACCAAAGCTACTTTGCTAAGATTCTGCCATCCATAGCACCCACCACTCAAGGTTACTATATATCCCAAAGTGTTGTTAATTTTTGATGTATGTTTTCAATCTCACATACTTTGTGACCAGAATTGGTATTGAGGACACTGTGTTGAGTCTGCCTGCAGCCTGATGTCCAAGCAAAGCCTTATAAGGTGAGTGGTAGTATGATCTCATGTAGTATGGTATACATAACTCACACCTATCATTTGTTACAATGTTCAGCCAGGTTACATATTTGTACGTACACTCATACACATCCATTCATGCAGTATGGTGTGTGTTAGGTAAAGCTTCGGTCAAATGTCACATATGTAAATTTTGGCTTGAAGAAAAAGTTGAAGGCAATAATTTTTGGCTTTGACATTCCTCGAGGAAGCGTTATTCTGTCCAACACAGCATTATGGTGTATAGTTTCTATTTTCCTCATACTTAACCCTCAGGAAGGGCAGATGATGATACAATCCAGACCACAGTGCATAGTTATCAGCCAACATTCTTTCAGGTCAGCTGTATTGACAATCTATAATCATTGACCTGAGGTAAACATCACTGATGGCCCTCGCGGTTGATATTTCACATTACACAGAGACAAAGTTGTGTAAGTGCTATTTATTTTAAAGTGCTGTAGTGCTAAATGTATATTGTCCATGATTGTGAGTCCATTAGTGTGACACCTTCCATTGTGATCCTACACAAGTACAAAAGGACAAGTCATTGGACATGCTGTGATGAAGTGTCAGACAGTGCCGAGGGACAGGATTTGCCAATGAGTTAGTGAGAGACAATCACAGGGCAGGGTGACAAGATAAACAGTGGGCTGAAGAACAGTGCTTGAGTGCAGTTGATGCAAGACTGGCATGATACAAAGCACAGGACCTTGGTCACGGATGTTTGTTCTTCGTCAAGGGATTTTTCTTTCCTTTGAGGTTGAAACAGCATTGGATAAATAAATGTATATATACATATAATATCTAAATAAAATTAAAATATAAATATAAATTAAATATGAAAACAGAATGGGTAAAATAAAAAAGAAAATATACAATATCAAATTTAATTATAAATATAATATATAAATAGAAACAAATGTAAGAAAAATTGAATATACTATAAATATGAAAGATAAGTATTTAAATATAGAAATATAAAATATAAAACATAAAAAAATGAAAGTGAGGACACAGCGTTGGATAAATGTTGAAGGGGTCGCCGCCCTGCTGTGACACCGTGAGTAAGCGGCTGGAGTGAAGGCGATATCTTTATGTTTATTATTGAAGTAGTTTCAGCCCGTCCGTAATTTGGAAACACGTCTGGCGGCTTGTGTCGAGCGCTGAGCACTGAATGCATTGCAAGTTTAAATGCCCGCGGGAACTGTTAAGCTTTGAAGCTCGCGTTTCCTAGGTTGAGGGTAGGACGCGAGTGCAAGGTTCGATGCTGAATCAATATACCCGGTAGCATAACGCCGCGTTGAGCGCTGAATCCTTTGCAAGTTTAAATGCCCGCGGAAACTGTTAAGCATCAAAGCTCGCATTTCCTAGGTTGACGGTAGGACGCGAGTGCAAGGCTCAATGCTCAAGCAATATACCAGTTAGCATAACGCCGCGGTTATATTTGATTAATTGCTTTCAACTAGTGGCAGCGCACATAATTTAACGCCGTTAACGGATATTCGTCTGGTGGAAATATGCTGTAAAATACAGCTTCAGGACTCCTTTACAATAATCGAGGCACACAGCAACAGACTTGAATAGAGTATCGCGTCAGTGTTGGCAAGGAAATGTGATTTATTGGCATTTGTATTCAAAATAATCGTTTTGAAACTTTGGAAAGTGAGGGTGTGCTCACCGTGTTGTTATTATGATTTCTACACGAGAACAAAAACGGCAAGAAGCAGCAGCTAAGTTATTTTTGCCCTCTGGGGGACAATATAATCTCTCTGAGGAACTAAGTGAACAAAATGAGGTAGGAAATAAGAATAAATTGTGGGACAATTTGTGGAAAGCTTCCAAGCGGGAACAGGCTAAGTGGTGGGAGGCCACCAATCTTCAAAAATATGTTGATGTTGACCACGTGCCACAAGGATTGAGAATTTTCATCTTACCCACAATATTCAATCGTGACCTGGAAATGGTCGAGGAATGGGCTAATAACAACCACCAATGTTCAATGGGAATGCTAAAAAAATAAATTAAATATGCAAAAAAGGATGTGGAGAAGGCTGCAAAGGAAATAGAGAAACATACTCTTGCACTACAAGAGATATGTAGTGTGGATGAATTTAAATCTGAAATGGAAAAAATACAAGTGGGATTGGATAAAGTTGAGTGTGAAATCATGGCTAAAAAACAACCTAAATTCCATCGTAATGAATGCGATTATGAAAAGAGACAGATTTTAACCTTTACACGAAAATATGAATATTTGAGAGAAAATAAGGAGAATAAAGTATTACAACAATTAGCACAGAATACACAGGTTTCATCTTCAGGACCGAATGATGCACAGGAGAAGACCGCCAGGGAATCCGCAGAGAGTGAAACAAGTGAAAGTGATGTGTCAAGTCACTCTGAATCTGAAGGAGTAAAATCCCAAATTTTAAAGGAATTCAGCCTATTGGCCCAAGGAAGAGTAAAGGCCCAATGAGGCCGAGGCGCAAAAGGGTTTCAGAGCTCGTGGAAGAGGAGGAAGAGGAGAACCAAAATCAAGCAGACCACGACAAAGAGATGTAGAAAGTATATGGGTAATACGCACCAGGGGTCAAACTGCTATCAACCCATAGAAGGAACTGTCGTAAATTTATCAGATGTAAGTCTATCTAAGATACAGGAAAAGGTTTTATCCCTCGTTTTATCATTTTGTCCATCAGCATTGTTTAACTATACTCAGAGTAGAATAGATTTGTTTCACTTCATTAGGAAATTAAAGCTTAAATATTGGTTTGCTACCAAGGCCAATGAGGTACAACAAATGAGAGGGGAGAAGACGATACCATCCCTGCTACAAATTGCGGATATTGAGACACTCCAAACGATGGAACAGTTAATAGGCGACAATGCATGGGACACTGACCCAATAGTTAGTTTTGAAAGGGAAGGTTTCCAAACGAATCTAGATTGTGCGTATACTAACAGATTTAAGGTTAGATCTTCTTTCTATCCTCAAGAAAAGTGTGCAGCAATTGATGTATTTGAGAAATGTGTTGTCAGTGAGTTCAAGAAACTAAATGGGAGTAGGAACAAAAGATGTGGCTATCAAAAGTTTAATTTGAACAACTTCAAGTGATTCATGAGTTGAGTAGTAATGCGAACATAGTTATTAAACCCTCTGATAAAGGTGGTAATGTGGTCATTTGGCCTACATCTAAATATTTAGAGGAAGGTTTGAAGCAACTTAGAGACAGTAGTAAGTATGAAAAAACGAGTAAACAGAGATACCATGAAGCTAATGATAAGTATGTTGAGAAACTAATTGAGTAGGCAAATAATAGGATAATAGTGAAGGAAGAATTTTCATTTTTAAGGTGTCCTCATCCTAAACTACAGGTATTATATTTATTACCCAAATTACATAAGGACTATGATAATCCACCTGGCAGACCTATTGTCTCTTTGAGAGGCAGTACATTGGAAAATACATCTAAATATATCTATTTTTTCCTTAGACCATTTGTGGAAGCACTGCCATCATACATTAAGGATACAGGGGATTTTCTAAAAAGGATTCATGAGGTACGTTGGGAGGAGAAATT